>NW_019386514.1:89559-150359 GCF_000671375.1 Centruroides sculpturatus | reverse complement strand
TTATATATATATATATATATTTATGTAAAAACATTTCCAGAGAACTAGATAGAAATCTTTATATAAAGTTTATATTTGTTTTCATATAATTTTAATTATTTCTATTTTTAATCAAACAGATGGTTGTTTAATCAGGTGTCATTTATGATAATTTAAAATTATATATAAAATTTTGTAATTTCTTAGAAAAACAGAATGATTATCTATCAATGCTAACTTAACAGAAGTTTAATTATTATTATATTAAAAATATTATTCTAGGTAAACCAATTAAATATACTTCAATTTTATTTTGATTATAAATTTTATATTAATTAAAACTAAAAATTATTTTACATAAATTTAAAAGTTATTTTTATTAAGATGCAGTTAGAATGATCCAAATTTAAACTATTAATAATCTTTTATTTCAGTTCATTACTCAACATCTATTTTAAATCTGAACATTTACTATACTAAATAAAGTGATAAGAACTCTATTTTAATGACAATGCTTAAGGTATTTATTGTTAAAGCATCTAAACAACATTTAAAATATATAGATAAATAGTTAGAATATATAAATAAACACTTTCAAATTTTACTCAATACTAAAATAAATTTTTTCATATATTTCATTATCTTAAAATAAAGTTGTTCCACTTGAGAATTTTATGACTGTAGAGTGTAATGAATAGTTATAAAACCATATTTCTATACTTGATATTTAAGCTGGTAAACTTGTTATTATATAACCTTTTTATTAATAAATTTTAATCAATTATGACCTTGTTTTTAGTTCTATAATGATAATTTCTGAACAACTTTTGTTCTGTTCCCATAATATAAAACTTAATTTAAATAACTGGATAGAATACTTAGAATGCGTAGAACAACTAAAATTGAAAGATAAGTATTTCAAATATTTCATCAGCTAATAACTTAAAATTTCTATCTTGCATTTTAAACTTTCTGATGTTTTTTTTTTTTGCATTATAAATTGTGCTTATTCTATAGAATAAGCACAATTTATAAATCCTAATAAAATTTGATATTAATTTTTAAAATTTATGAAAATTGTAAATTTATTTTTGTGAAAAATATTTTATCTTTATTATATTAAAAATAATAAGACAAAATAAAACAGAGACAATGGTGGTAAATAAATTGGATTTTATTTGACATTTGATAAATAATTTGATAATGCTTATTTATCTATCTTATTTTAGAACATTATCAGAAAAAGCAATTAATATTTTATAATTCTAAATATTTTCTCAAGATTTAAATTATATACTTGTGTAAAAACTAAAAAATCCCATTCAAACAAACTAATTATTCATTATTTGAAAATTTTTTTCCTTGTTACATTCAAGAAATTTTACATGAAATTTGAAATTCACAAAACTTCTGAGTTCCAAAATTATTATTATTTATAGTTGCATCAAATATAAAATATTTTAAAAATTCTAAAATATGAATCATGTTTTCTCTATAATTTTTATCATTACACAGTTATATACTTTATATCTTTAGTAATTAAATTCTTATTCTAAATATAATTGCTTTATTAGCTTAAAATAGTAAATTGTTTCACTTCTCATATTGTAATTCTTTGGAGAATTATTAATGTAATGTACTGTACATTCATAGATAAAGACAAGCAATTTTTTTTAATATAAATTTTTTCATTAGTTTCCTTTTTATTTTAAACACTAAAAATTATTGAGACATTAATCTAATAAAATATATAGTCAGAATGCAAACGTATTTGTTTTGATGATGAATGTTCTGTTATTTATATGAGTAGAAATACTTTTTACTAATTAATAATAATAAACCACATTAAAATGAGATTTCTAAATAATGTAAGATCCTAGTTCATTTATATGTAAGCATATAGTTATGTATATTCCTATGATATATACATGTATATATATCATAGGAATATACATAACTATATGCTTTATATATATTGTACATTCAGATGATGGTGATAAACAATTTACATACAACTATCAATAATGGAAAGTAAGCTTAGATAACTAAGATTTTGTAAGTTCATCACGTAAGTTTTTTTTTTATTAAAAACTTACATGATGCACAGTTATCAAAATTTCTAAAAGTTCAAATTTTTTTGATTTAAAATGAAATTATCATTCAACATCAATTATAAAATGATACAAATGGTAATATAATGTATAATTCAGTAAAAATCAACAACTTTTTTTACAATTAAAACTTTTTAATCATATTTTTTACACTGATGATGATGATGACGATATCTTCATACATTTTAACTATAAATTTGAAAAATTACAGTTTTACCAAACTAGTTTTAAATTTTATTTTTATTAACATAAGAAAATATGTTCATTTTATAGTAATTTTACAATAATTAAATTATAGTAAAACTATTAAAACTTTAAACAAATAATTTCAAAAGATATTTGAAATACACTTGACAATAAAATTAAGACTTACAAAATCAAATTTGTAAAAATGGATATCGTTTTTCCCCAATATTTTAGAATTTAATTTTTCAAAATATACTTCAATTCAAGTCCTAAATACATAAATTATTATTTAAAAGTAATTTTTCATTTTTATACTGTAATTTATACATTATATTACCATTGATATCAATTTCATAATTTTATTGTTCAAAAAATAGTACATACACAATTACATGGTATAGAAATTCAGTTGAAGCAAAATATATACAATACGTGTATATAAACTGCATAATGATCTATTCTTTCAGTACTGGAATGCAATAATATATCCTAATTTTTTTTATTCGTATATATCAATAGTTAATAGAAATTCTTTGAAAATTAAGAGTTGAGTATGGTATAAAAAACTTTATACCATACTCAACTCAATTTAAAAAAATTTTTTATATCTATAGCCATTAATTCTAAATATACATCACCAGGAAGTTAATATAATCTACCAATACTCTAAATAAGATCTAGTAAAATTAAAATACCATTAAACAGTAACTTTTCTTTTGATAATCAAATTAAAAAAAAAAATGAAATCACATTTTCTCATTCTGTATTCAAATAAATATTATATCAAAATTTTGTCTAGTGTATATTATATTTATATAAGTATAGTGTATACACATAAATTTATATCTATTGTTTAATTTATAATTAAACATAGATTAGAAATTTATAATAATTTGTATGGCCATCATCTCATTATATATACATATTCTCTTACATATTTTTTATCAATCAAATATTTTTTATAAAAAGAGAAAAATGAAAATAATAATAATATTACATATTCACTGTTTATTATTACAGGTATTTTTATATAAATAAAATATTTGTACCTATGTGATCTTAATAAAAAATTTTAAGGAATAAAATATATGTTTGTGTGTGTGTAATGTATACATTTTATACTATATAAATATTTTAAAATATTAATGAGTTTCAAGAATGCAATTCTAAAATATTTAAACTGCTTCTGCAATTATATCTAAAATTTTAATATACTAAACATTTACTAACTAAAAATTTTAAAATTCTGAAAAAATCCATATAAATTTTTCATGTACACATTTTTAAGATCTGAAAAAAATTTTAATGGTTTCTGTCAATTTTTAATATTTATATATTAAAAACACTAAATTCAATTTCATTTTAATAAGAAAAACATTTTCCAAAACATTCACAAATTCCATTAAATATCATCAATCATTAATATGATAGCTTATTTAATATTGAATTTAATTTCTAAACTCATTATATTAACTTATTTTCATTTATAACAATCAAATTATGCAAAAGTTCAAGCAGCTATCATATTTTTACATCATCATAAAATGGAATTTCAAAGCCTTTAGGCATGGAATATCAACAAAAAAAAAAGCACATTATAATTTAATTAAAACAATAAAAACATTTTATTGTAGACAGGAGCAAATGAGGAAAGATGAAGGAAGAATTAAAATTTAAAAAGAAATTTAATTTAATTTTTATTAATTATTTTTCAAATCAATATAAATTTGTATTAACTAAACAAAATTTGCACGTGATATAATTTGTATTTTTATCTTTTTTAACATTAAAACAAGCAGAATAACAAATATAAATTTATTGATGCAGAAACTGCAAAACTATTGATACAAATAATATTTTGATTTTATATATATTATATATTGATATAGTAACCCATATTTATTTAATAATTTTATTTGATTTTTAATTTATTTCAAAACAGAAAATAAATGAATTATAGTAATGTTTTGTTATTTCAATTGAATAAATTATTTTTGACATGATTTAGGAAATAATGTATTAATTCAATCTACTTCTACATAAAAAAAATTAATATTTTTTAAAGAACCTAAGTAATTTCCTTAAACCTTTAGTAATTACCTATCACATATAGTATCAAACATTTTTTAATCAATTTTTTAAAAATAATACTCAATTAATTTTCAGTTAAATTGTTATATTTAAAACACATTTATACTTTAAAATATACAAGTTTTCAAATTATTTCAATTTTGATTATTTTGTAATTCTGCTCAGAAATATAAAAATTAAGCAAAAAATATGAAAGTTTAGATAATTTAATGAAATATATTTATCAACTTTCACAGAGAATATAATTTCAATATTAAAATATACATATAATTTTGAGAAATTAAAAAAAAAAAGTTAAAATTTTGTAATTTTTTTCCAGCTTTTCTTTAAAGTATCAGTTTAAAAAAGCATTTATCATCAGTTAAAATTTTAATAAAAATATGATTTTTAGATATTGTAACATTTAGATTATTTTAAAAATCAAAAATTAAATAGGCATTTATAATTTTAAACTTAAAAATCAAATGTTTTGCAAATAAATTCTTAAATTTAACAGATATATGCATACAGTATGTGTATATATCTGTGTGTTACATGGTATACCTGTGTTACATGGTAATCTATGTGTATATCTGTGTTGTGTGTGTATATATGTGTGTGTACCTATGGAAGTTACTTGTAGTTAATTTGCATTTATTTGCATATATTCATATACATAATTATTACCTAAAAGTAACTTCTACTAGAAAAATGTATGGATTATGTACATTCTTATTTAAAATTTATTATTTCATGTATCTTATTAAGCCTGAAAGTAGATAAAGTAAGCATTTCATTACTGTTGCTCTAATTCAGGCAAAACAGAATTCCCTCTAATCATTTAAAGATAGGCCTACTAAGAATCAACAGGAAGCAGAAATAGGCGTTTAACGTAAAAGCTAGAGGTGTATTTTTATATTTATAAACCTCGTTAGTTTCTAAAATGATAACACCAATCTAATTTAAGCACTTAAGAAGTGTAAAACCTTTCGTATACAACAAAAAAACACGCGTGAGAAAGATGTTACTTACAGCGAGTCACGTGATAGGATGACGTAATATTTTCCCTTCACCTTGTTTTTAAAATATTTCTATTTATTAAATTAAGCATTGTTATTGATTTATCTAAATTAATTAATTATAATCAGATAGAAGATATCTTAAATGTTTTATATGATATTTATGTGCTTTTTTTTAAGTTCCATCGAGGAAATTTCCCTTACGTAAAGGGTAAATTCCCTCACTGTACCGACACGCTAGGCGAGGCGGTCGTTTTAACCCGAGAATGTATTGATTTGTTATTTATGTTATTGTTTAGTACTTAAAATAATTGTCTCTTTTTGCATGATTAATTTTATTGCTTCTAGAGTAGTTTAAAAAATATTTTTTTTTATTTAATAACAGGAAATGTTGTAGGTCTTCGGCAATGTTAAAAGATGGAAAGGTTGGGGACCTCGTTAATAAAATACCCTGTTGTCGGAAACACTCGAATTATTTTAATAACTACTAAAACTCAACAATTAATGAGATTTATGTATTATTTTACGGGCAAAAATAGATATATTATATTTTTATTGATCTATTTTTAGGGAAACAAAATTTTAATGTTAAATGTGTGACTTTTCCGATCTCGTTGTTAAGGGTATTGAAAAGGGAATAAAGTAGCTGGAGCATAAATTTGATCCACGTGGTCGCTTGAGCAATGATGTTAACTTAATTACAGAATTAGAGTGCGATTCGGTCTGTAAAAAATCCAGATTCTAAACAAAATTGGATAAACTCAATTGATTTCTTCATCAGTACATCAAAGGGCAGCGTAATGCCGGCTTAGATTTAATACTTAATGCGTTTTTTATCCATTAATTCACTTTTTTACACGCTCCAAAACTGTTTCTCGATTGATTTTTATCGATTCTTCTGCAATTCAATTTCTAGTATATCAATTTATTATACAATTAAAGATATAGCCAAACGTTTTTTTATATAAAGTTAACTACTTCCGACCTACTTATCGATAAAAATGTAAATATTGAAAATCTATTTTTGAACCAATTAAAACTGTTTACAATAAATTGTACACATGCACATAAAGAAATCAATTCAAACTGCAGACATATGCATTCTGTATATTAGCACGCAAAGCTATTTTAAAAATCCGCATTTCCTGGGGAACGTAATCTTGGATGGATACAAAATAAATTTTGCAAGTATTTTTGGGAAGATTTAGAAACAATTCCGTGAAAAATCCGGTGGCACACATTCAAGTTTCTATCGTTAAAATTAAGGAGAAAAATATCGGCTTTAACGCTTGTGAAGTTTGGAATTTTACAAATTTACCATCTCCAAATTAACTCGTAATGTTAATGGGTTAATCATTCTAATAGGATTAATTCTAAATGTGTAGTCGATTAAGATATCGCTTCATTACTTCGAAACGAGTTAACTAATTCATTAAGATCGTTACCGTTAATTAAGAAATTACGGAAATGAAAAATATATGAAGTGTAAATGTTATTGTTATCTCTATGGTATTTTAGCCAAGAAAGATTTCGAGCAACTCAATTGCATATATTAGTCTATACAAATTGATCTTTATAAGATAAACAGATCAATCTCGCAAGCTTCTGAAACCTCTCAACGAAATTGAAACTTCTATTTTTAATGAAGTAAGTTCATTTAAGTTTACACAATAAAACCGAATTAAAGTATTTTGTTACATAGTTTTAAAACACATTAATAAACATGTAAATTAAATCAATTCTACAGCAGACATTAAATAGGTTAATTAATATCTTCACAAATATTAAAAAAACTATAAGCTGTTTTTAATAAATTATTATGTTTTTAATTAATTAAATTTGACCTTTAATTAAACTAGAGTAATGTGTCTATCTTTTTCTGTTTTTCTTTTTTTCCCCTTCTTTTTTTGGTAAGTCAGGCAATGGATTTTGTTATTCTTTTGCCATCAAATTCCAAAGACATTATTGATGTGATCAAGCAAATCACTGAAAGTAATGCTGAACGATTACTTAGATTTCCCACACAATCAGTGTTCTGTCATCCTGAAATCTCCCAGAGTCATTCATGAGGAGTTCATGCAGAACGGCAAAATTCCCAATCTCAGAAGGAAGGAAGTATTTGCCAAGAAAAACATACTGGCAAATGTCATTGATCTGCAATTCTTTTACATTTTATATATCTGGACAATACGTATAAATGTTCATTGGAAAATATTGAAAAATATTTTGAGTACTTGATAAACTATGCCACTTTTTAAAGTGTTCGGTCGTATAGTGCCTACAAGATCATTAAAAAAAATCTTATGTTGGTATAATTGAATAGTGTGAATGAAGTGGTTGGTTTTAGCATTCTCGAGTGATTTTTAATAGAAGGATTTCGTGACACAGATAAAATAGCTAATATCAATTAAGAAATCTCGTCGGTTACAGTTTAAAAAGAGATTATTGTATTCGCATCTTGTTTTCATTGTAAAGCTCTCGTTAACTGAATTCCGAAATTAAGAACACCGCCCGTGAATGGACTTTATACAAAAGCAATTTCATTAAATTCAATTGGTAATGAAAGAATCACAAATGTTATTCATTTAAATAAATTTCATTACGTTCTTTTATATGTTTTAGAAGAAACCTGCCATTGAAGGAAATCGTTTTAACTACGTAAAATGAAAGAAAGAAAAGACGATGGTTACAGGTAATCAAGACCTATTTCCTGACTAAAAATAGAACTTTCGACTGACCTTTAGTAAAATATGTATGTTGTGTTGATGGACGTAATCCCGATTAAAACCAGTCTCCAAAAAATTCTTTTCGCTGCACGTGTTGTAGAAAGTAATTTATTCATTAATTTTGCACTAAATAAAGTTAAAGCCGTCATCATTTATCTTTGTTTCGGCAGAATATTATGTTTAAATTTAATTAACTTGATGAGAATAATGTTTAGATAATATTTTCGTATATTTCTTTTTTATCCGGAAAACATTCAATTAACTCGAGATATCTAATCGCTCGTGCTACTGGTTAGGGAAAAGGTTTTTATTTTTCCTACGTAGGAAAATCGATTTGTGTAAAACACCGATTGAAATTGGCTTTTTAAGTTTTGTCACTTGTCTTTTGATCGAATTCCTTAACGAAGTTGAAAGTTAACAGGAAAAAATGAATTAAATTCTCTCACTTGGTTTGTCTCCGTTAGGAATCAAAGGGTTAAAACCAGCTAACCCAGTGACATTTGTACCGAAACGAGTTGACTGACCTGTTAGAATCAGAAAAATAAAATCTTCAGCCATCTATATGAAACTTTTTAATAAGTTTTTTCCTAGCTTTATCGATTTCTTCATCCAAATCGGTTAAAAACGAAATCGTATACAGACTGGAGCAAGAGTAAAAACAACCAGTTCACCTGTATGGAATGTCAACTTCGTGTGGGAAAGTCAGTATAAACTTAGCGATGAGGTCACTAGGTTGGATTAGTTCACACCAAAATCACTGGGACGCAATGGTACACGCAAACATGGCTTGGCTGGCTAGACATTACACAGTGAAGACTAACTTCAATCACTGCAGCGGTTAATGGCCCGAAGACAAACACACATTGCAGTTGGGGTCTGAGAAGGGGGGAACACACGTGATTTCCGGTGCTGTGTAAGTTCAGCGTCGTAAGTCAATGCACCTAAGTCGTAAGTCGCCAGTTATTGTTTGTTATTAGTTGTCAGTTAAGATTGTGTTTACATATTTGATTTCTGCATACGTGCGAGACTAGTCTGGAAGAAGGAAGGATATTCTATTTTGTTTTTAATCGTAAACGGTATGCGATTATCGTAAACGTTTTCTGGTCGGAGAAATGGCCCAATCGGCTTTTGCACATAGCTAAAATTTAAACGAGATACGTTTGTATTTACATTTACTAGAAGTTGGAGTGCCCCGTTAACTTGCCTCCGTATCTTTTGTTGTTTTTTCACCTGGTAGGGTGTGACTATCCATCCAGGGTCATCTTCGAACAGGTTCGTTTTCTCTTCGATTTGACAATCCGGTTAATGTACGAAGATTGACCAATTACAGTTGAAGACTGCCTGAGCGGGAGCCTCGATCTCATTCTCGTCACATGGACTGCTACAGTAGCGACATCAGTGTGCAGGAAGCGCTTGCATTAACCAACTAGCTAAATGCATGGGAGCTGGAAGAGGGATTGTTAGGCAACAGATCTTGTGGATTTATCCTATTTTCTCGCTCGGATTTTTATCTCCAAGGTAAGTTTCGTTATTTCACTTCTTATATCTCGACAACTTGCGCTCAAATTGTTATTAAGGATTTTAAAAAATCTCGATTTTTAATTCATTTGACTATTGCGTTAGTTAGAAAGGGGCGAAGTCGGCTTTTCTATCGTATCTGTCCACACACGTGCAAGCATATTATCTAGTTTGTTTTCTCGAACAGACTAGAGGCGTTGAGCACAGCCAGGGCGGCTATTTTTACTTCTCACCGTCTACTCGTTGTATTCTCATGCTGACCTAAACGCGGAGCCACCCAATACGGAATAGCGATGCCAAATATTGCTGACACTCAGACGACACAGCGACTGGAAAGTGCACCATCCATCTAGGTTGAGAAACCGAGAATGGCGTCCAAGGATGCAAATTTGTTTAGAGAAAGTGATCATCAGAGAACAAGTGCGATCTTTCCCTTATTTCCGCGCTGGAGCTGGTGGCCGGTGACCCCGAAGTCCAATCAATAACCTTACATAACGCTTCTCGTCCGAAATACGTAACACTGTCGTGTGTGGGAATGGCCTACGGTTTGCACACTAATGGACGTTCGGCTGTCGGTGCTTCGACCAACGAAGCATGGCGGGGTGAACGATCTCTTGCTCTCCGCTCTTTCCGATTCGCATCATTGGACATTAGCTATAGCCATACTCCACTCGCTCCCGTCCGAGAACTTTACCACAAGTGCATTTTTGTGGAAAAACGCCACGTTTCGCTTTCGTTAAATATTCGTTCACGTTCCTTTCTTAATTTAATTAAGAATTTACTATCTGTTGAATCTATGCAATTTCATTTTTTTCCGGAAATTTTCCTAATCCCCTTAAAATGACTCTCTCTCTCTACTGATCGGTTGCATGAACATAGTCCTACATTTCGACGTTTAGTGAAAAAGTCACGCTGGTTGCGTGCCTTTGTTACGTGGTTTTAGTTTGCGTGATTCCGTGATCTGACCAGAGACAGGAAAGAAAGGAAGATAGAAAAGAAAAAAAGGCTCATCAGGCTGTGACGGAAATGCCTTATCTAGATGTACTAAAGACGCAAATAGAAGTAAAAGAAATGGTCCAGCAGTTCGAACCACTTTCGCTTTCTTGTTTGGAACCACTGATCTCGAGGTTAGATTAACAACGATCAGAACCTTCAAATTTTAAACTAGTTTTTGCTTAAAATTTCTTCTGATTTAAAAGTAAAAACACTTTTCTTGCTGTCCGAAACGTAATAAAAATCGAACGGTAATTGTAATAAACCAATTTTTTCGATATTAACTTAGTTTGTTGGCATTTTAATTCTATCTTTAGTTTGTTTTTTTCGCCGTGTTCTGCCGTAAGTCCAAATCTCAGGTGCAGTGTCCTTTTTTTTACGTTTTTGGATAATGTCCAACCTTTGCAATGTCTTTTTCGATGATGTTACAGTTCGATATAACATTTTGGTATTAAAAAAGATGAAGATTATCGATTTTTAGCGAAAGGGTGTGGTCAATTCTCGAGGTGTATGTCCTCTTACATCGACCGCAAAACTCTTCTTTGACGAAGTTTGGGGCGATATCGTTAATTCGTCCATCATCCGAAAGATGGCGAAAGCTTTCGTGTTTCACTCCTTCGCAGTAAGCCTCCCCCCGATAATAGAGCATAATTGGCCAATTAATTAACTCGGTTTTAATTGAAAAATGGTCAACCAATAGAACAACGGCCATTTTTTGATAAGCACGTTTTCTTGATATTAATAACTCTCTTTAAAGACTTCCTATTCGGTGTCCTCATTTTCATATTAGGTAATTGCATTCGCCTATAGGCTGAAGAAGCCTTACACAACTTTCCGTTGTGCTATAGTAAAAGCGGGGTTAGGGATTTGGGGAAATTGCGTCATCTTCGCAACTAAGTTTATGGAAAATCCTTCCGATGAAAGATTTAAAGGATAGACGAAGCTTTGGCATCGATTGCGGATCTAGTTTCGTCTGCAGGTATGTCGGTGTCCATCGATTATTTTTGGTCTAGTCGTCTCTCTGCTGGTGAGATTACATAAAGGCAAAGCGATAACGCTGGAAACAGAAACAGATGGTGTTCTGGTATATTTATCGTTTTCAATTTTTTTTTTTTTTCACATTTTCCTCATCTATGCATTCATAATTCTAACTAAAAGTAATTCGTTTTTACTTTTAGTTCTCGGAATACATCATTATCGAGAATTTATCTGATAGCAAATGCAGAAGTTCGAAACTTTTTCGTAGGTTTTTGAGGTTTTGATAAGATAGTTCTTTTTAGGCGAAATTAGTCGAATTTCCTACAGGAAATTAACCAAGAGAAGCGTTAGAATAAATAACCGGTTGTAATTAGTCAGATATTTGTCTTTTCTGTTGATGGGCATGTGCAGTGAGGAAAAAACAGTCAGTTTTCGGTTCAATAATCCAGTAGCAATTAGACCTGTCGGTTCATGTTTTAAGCTCTTGTATTCATGGTTTAATGACTGGCGAGGAAATGACCCTTTCCTGTTGATGTCAGAAAAAGATTATATTTACTAGATATGAATCGTTCATTCTAAGTTTTTTTTGTCATTTCTCTGGGACCGCCTCTATTCTTCAGCGACGGCTTAGGTTCGCACTGACCCAAATGCGTGATAGACTCTCGTAAACACGTAGAAATATTTTCTCAATGGAGCCATCAGAATGAAGAAGGCGAATTTCCTTCGCACAAATAAAACTCTTCCTTGTGACATCAGTTGAAAGAGAAGCATTGTTGTGAGTCATAGCGTCCTATTTTGGCAACACCTGTACTTCTTTGGATTAATTCCAGTCAGGTCACGTGATGCCGGCTGTGACCTTTTTGCTTCTTGCGCCCCGATAATTATGCCGAGTGGATTTAAACATAACGCTACGAGAGATAAACGAGGTCAGGCGTGAGACTCCCTCGCAGCAGCGAGACAGCGTGTGACAATGACCAGAGAGAGATACTCGGATTTTGAAGGAGGTACTCGAGGTAACTCGACCCTTAGAGACCGGTCGACTAAATAGGGTCAGATGCTTTTATCCCCAAATAAACGTAACCGAAACAGATCGGCGTGTCGGTCAAGTCCATTGAAGCAGTTTAAATGCATTTCCGACGATACGATAGGGAAGAATTCCAGCTAATCTGGCTAAACGACGTATCCCTCTCGGACGTAATCGCTCCGTTATCTCACCGGTGGAGTCGCTCTGCACCAAAATGCCTACCGGTGCACGCCATCCCGCTACTTGTTTTATCGTCTACGCTAGATAAATTGAAACTGCACGGGGAAAGAAAAGTAAACACATACCACGTGCTGTATCGTGGTGACAGTTTTGCCTCGGGACCACAATCGATTGGCGATCCACCTACTCCGTCTCGCGTGGTTTTTGTCAGGACGTGACGTCACATTAGAGGCGGTGTAAAACCGGAAGTGGTCGGAGGTAGGCTTTATTGGGGGTGTGTGGCGCACGCGACTGCTCCTCTCTTCTTTGTGTTCGAGGTAAGTTTGACCGCTGGAATCGCGTAACTATCCTATTTGCTTTTTTTTTAACATTCTGCGAGAACTTTTTAAACTGACGAACTTAATAGTAGCTTCCAACACTACAATAGCGCGTTTAGTAAGTCGTGTAATAAACTAGTTAGTCGGAAAATCTTCGCCGGCTCTTAATACTATAGCCCGTTATCATTAGAAGTTAATGTTATGTTGTGCACGACTGATTTCCATTGAAACTTCTGACTTCGAAAGAATAACGACCTCTGACTGACCGGATATAGGCGCCGATAACTTACCAACCACCCCTCGAATGAACGGTTGGACGCAAATTTTCCTAGTAAAATTGGAAGAAACTAAAATTAGAAAAGTTCGTGCCCGTATTGGTTGCAGGAGTGATTTCTAGAACGTTAACCATATACTGCAACACTACTTTCGCCGCTACGAATTGGGAAAGTATTGTCATGCGTCTAAATGGCCGGAATATAGTTTAATGTGTGTTCGATATTGCTAGTGTATTGTCAAACTGACTGCTTACTAACCCATTTCCATCAGGCAGCACACTATGTTACGTGCAAATATAACAATTGGTTAGGCATAAGTGGCCATGCATACTCTATGTGGCCGAGAGATACGAGGCCGACTGATGATTAGCCGAGCGTGATAAGCGGTTCCAGATTTTTGTTCTTTTAGAGTAGGTTTTGTAACTAAAATAAAGTAGACTTTGATATAAGCATAACTATCTTGTTCTAATTAACATGCATTTCCTACATTATCTCTTAATTAAAGTAATGCCAACTCATTAAAATAATTAAATACCGAATTTTAGTTAATTATTTCTTAAAGCATGCTGATTTTAATTTTAACACTTAAATCACCGAGATAAACATAAAAGAAGAAAAATGTCCGGTTCTACTTGCGAAATTGCCAAATCGTAACGTTTAAAGCTGGTATAATGATCGACGTCCGTACACGGTTGCTTTTGCTCACGGATTCTAGCGAAAATATGCTGCTGCTTCCTTCGAATTAAAATGATATAACTAGAAAAAAAATTGCAAACATTCGAAAAACAAATGTATAAAAATTGCAGAACAAAGCAGTTATTATTAAGGTTCACTTAAGAAAAAGCCAAGTAAAATATTCCTCCAGCGTGTCGCCATGGATATTTTTAGTCACAGACTTGTCTGTCCCACTCCGACTCTGGGATTCGTCCTTTAGGCCATCTACGCTTATATTAGTACAAAAGTAAATAAGGCTAGTCATCACTACTTACTCAATATCGCCTGTTCAGCTTCATTCGATTGGCCTATCATTGGAAAAAAGCCAACAGAAACACTTCACACACGTAAATTTTAATATTCGTCCGTGACCTATTATTCGATCCACACTCCTTTTCTTAAACTAAGTGGCAAAAATTACAGAACATTATCGAGTGATATTTAATGCATTAAAATCCAATCCGCAATCGAATCCAATATTGTGATTAAAAATAGCTTAAATCTTTATAATTTGGCTGATTTTTTTTGGTGGATAGAATCCGACATGTAATTTTTACTTCTGGAGCCAAGTTTCACCGAGAGCCTTCGAGATTTCCAATCGTAAAATTACATTTTAAAGAGAGAATGATGAAACAACTGCTATAAATTTCCATTTTCTATGTGTGTGTGTGTGTCATTGTCTATGTACTCTTTTTAAAATGTTTTTAAAAATGTTGTCACTCCAGCACACTTTATATTTTATAAAAATGTAACATGTCCACTTTGTAGCCTTTTTACGTAATTATTTACGAGGTTGTTGTTGAATTTGTGACTGTACGTCTCCGGGGTACAATATTAGGTCACGCAAATGTCAAAGTTACTGGGCGTCAACTGTACCTTTTGTCAGTTGTAAAAATGCCTAGTACGGCATTCGACTGTTATTTCTCCGTTAACCTTGTGCTTAAAAGTTCCTGCGAGGATACTTTGCCTCTTGACTACAATGCATTGTGGATAAGAAGGAATGGAGTTGCATTTTTAAATAGGAAACGTGTTCTGACGCAAACGGCAAGTTAGTCACGAGAGTAATAAATGCTTTAGATTTAAAAATATTCAAATTTATTGATATTTCGAAAGCCGATTTCGTTCAAATTTCTATTAACACAGAGATTGAGTGACAAATTGTATATTTTTCCTCCCCTCTTCGATTTTATAGCCCTCAAGAAAGTCTCACGCTATCGTATACTCGTTTCTGATTATTGACACACACACACACACACACACACACACACACACAAAGGGTGGGTACACTCTTTAATTTCCAATCCTGGAAATAAAGTATCAAATTCAAATAATTTTACGTAAACTGCCATTTAAAACCCAATGGCTTTCTCAGTATAACTGACGGATGATCTGACAATATAATGCAGTTCGTGTTGCGTAAAACTCCTTAGGGAATGGCAAATTTCCATGTGAATCTGGAGCAAAGATCCCTATTCCAGATTTCTTCCCTTCGTATCACTTAGCTTAGACCTATCAATTTTTCTCATTATTAAAATTTTATCGCCTGTAAAAATATTCCACCATGCAAATTCGAAAGCGGCAACTAAAACCAATTCAAAATTTAATTAAAAATCTTCCGAATTCGACAAAAATTAGGTTAATTTTTTTTTTCGTTAGAATTCGTTTACATAAAAAAGCATTAGGTTTAATTGAGTTAAATACGTTTTACTGCAGATATGTAAATAAAGAGCTAATTTAACTAAAAGCATCTCTTCTCGTTAATCGTAGCTAATTGAACTTGTTTCGTCGTAAAACTTGGAGTGTTTTCACGTTAAATTGCACCTTGGCATTAAAATTTTACATCTTATCTGTTTACCTCATTTAAAAAAAGTCTCCTTTATATTTAACTAGAATTCTATCGATTTTATTCTTTTTAACTAATTTCACTTAGATTAAACGGCGAAGAAAAGTTTCACGATTATTTTCCAGCTTAAAAACTATCTTTAAAAACAAATCGATAATGGGATTTTATGCTCTGACCATTTAAATATATTAAAATTTTACAAAATGACTTTGCTGCTGGATTTTTTTTATGTTGCTTACAGGTGATTTTTAAATATAGAGCACGTTTACTGAAGAATCGCATCTTTATTAAAAAAAAATTTAAGGTTCAATCTTACTACAAGAATATCTTCATTAAAATAGTGTATTAATTTTTTACTAAAAAAATATATTTATGCAAATTAAGACGGGAGAAAGTAGAATGAGATTACGATATCAAGTTTATTATAGTCTAATAGAAAATACTTTCCTGTTTAAACAATTAAAAATATATAATTCACTTCTGGATAAGATAACGAACCTATCGAAATAACATTATTTTCCGTAGGGGAGAGAAATTCGATATTTTTGTTGACAGAAGTCATGTAATAAATGCACACTAATTATGTACATACAGAACACTTTTCGATTATAATAACGTGACTAAAGTTTTTTCATTATTATTATTTTAATTTTAAAAGTTAAAACTCGATGGCTTCTACATATTAACTGGTATTATGTTCCCGATTTATTCATCTTACGCACTTTCTCCCACGTCTTTTTATATTAAATATGGATAGATAAACACGAAAGATTGGTGCTTTTTAATGAATAAGAACGTGTTTTTTTTATTCATTCAAACTATAGATCTACAATAGCGAATGAATGAAATTAAACAGTTGCTACTAGACAATTACATTTAGAATTCTGCTAAAAAAATCAAATGATTAAATGCTCTTTTAATTAAAAATGCAGGCTTACGATCGAATACATATGTTAAAGACGTCTTTAGATTTATTAAACCAACCTAAAACCAGATGTTCTTAATTCGAATTAATCTATTACTCTAAATATTTCGTACCCTTAGGACATTTTTTGATATATTTAATTTAAAAATTGCAATTGAATTAGTATAAAAATATGGTATTAATATAGAAAATTCGGAAAAATGTTTTAAAAAAAATGTCGTCTGTAACGGGTGACGCTCATTTAAAATTCGAATATTTGAAGGCAGGTTTTATAATAAATGAGATGAAAAAAAAAAGTAAATTTAGCAAGACGGTTTTCATCAAAAAAAAGCATATTTACCGATAAACACGTAAGCTTTACACAAAAGCGTATCGGGGTACAAAACACGAAATTCTAACAATAATGGCCAATTTTGCACGTGTTTCACTCAATGAATCTCAAATTTGATTGGCCGGATCGAATCATTGAACCAGATGTTGCATTGCACGTGGCTTATGATGGTAAAGGGGGTGCTTTTGTCGAAACGGACAATTACGTTCGGTTTATCTCCAAAATTCGTCAGCGTAAAAGCTTCTTAATATAATTAACGTTTTCAAAAATGAAAAAAAAAAGAATTTTGTTAATATTTCTAATGAAATGTTATGAAAATTTTTGCCTAGCAACTCGGCATATACATATGATTATAATCGCCCCCATCGTCCTGAATAAGATAAGCTTCATTGATGTTTAGAAATGGAGATATGGGTGAGAAGAAAAGTCTTTTATGCACAGTATCAGGGTAGTTTTCGTGTATAAAATCTTTAGTTAGGTGAAGAGACTCTGGTGGCATATTTAGTCACAAAAATATCCAAAAAGGTAGACGAACCTAAATTTTTCGAATCTTTTGGAGTGAGAATATTCCCATCTGCTACGAGGTCTCCACCCATCTATCTTGGAATTGGGGGTGGTGCTCGATGACGTCACGCTGGAAACTCCCCTCATTTCATCATAAACGGAACAGTTTAGCCAACTGTGATTTCTCCCCCCTTCTTTACCTTTCATTAGAATATCTCTTCGGTGCAGTACTTTTTCGATAAATTGATATCGAACTAGCTTTACTGATTTTAAAAAATGCCGAGTATAAAGATTCCTATTTCTTTTCTCTGGTGGCATTTATATTATTGTTTACTCTGGTACAACGGCTAATCCTGCTCTAACAAGCTCTCCGAAGACTATTTTTAAAACAAGCTATTTTATTTCCACTGTCTGTATATCAGGTAAAGTATTTATTTGATCTTTCAATTTTCAGAAAAATGATCCTCACTTCTGGAAACTTTGTACTGCTTTTCTTGAGTAAGAACAGATGCTATAGCCAATTATTATAGAAAGAATCGATTCGGTTCTTGGAAAAAATCGATTTTAAGTAACGACAATCTTTAAACTTTATAAAATTTTAGAGTAAGGTACGGTTTTTGTAAAAAGAAAGAGTAAGTGTCGTCGTCGTCGAACGAATAAGTTATATTTGGAGTTAGATGAAACCGGACTGTTTTTGTTGTTAAGGAAAATGGGTCATTTTAGGGAGTGGCCGAGATTACGCCATACGATTTATCACCATTTTTGTTAAATTCGACCAGCTTAACTGAATGTTAAACTGTAGAAGCTTATGTATAAATCGTAACCGAATTTAACTATAAATTGGTGTTGAACGAACCAAGCAGTTATTCTAAGTAAAAGTATGTGCATCTAAACGGATTGCCATTTCTTCCCACAGTCAAACATGTTAGGGGGCCCAGAACATCCATTTTGCAAGGAACCCTCTCCGGATCCTGCACCCAGACCGGTTCCCAGTTCAGCCTTTCTTTTGAAACCTCATGAGAACCACGACGACAAACCCAATTATCCCATTGAGCGAAAAGCTCGAAAGTACAAAATAATTGAGAACATAATCAAAATGTTTATGAATAAAACTATCGCTTACAATTAAAACAAAAAGGTTTTTTGTTTCCACTTGATCGATAAACCTTAGTTTTATACCAATCACGAAGAATAATGAAATATTTATGAAAATTTTCCATTCTTTACATTCTAGTAAAAGAATATCAGTGAATGACCTTCCCGCAAAATGAATAGGGACCCAAAAAACTGCTTGTTCTATAGTAAAAACCTCGGATAAGTCACTCTTAAGGGGCCATCGCACCTTCTAGTCTTTCTTATGTCATTCGTCACAAAGCTCTTCGCACCTGGAACATATTTTAAAAAATTAACACCTGTGCGGCAACAATAAACAGTACTAATCTATTAAAGTAAACCAAGATTGTGTCAATAGAACGTATATCTAATAATCTGCCACCGATTCGCTCGCCCCGGGGAAAACGCAACAGGTGATGATTATACCTAACGAAAGAGGATAGGTGTAATCCTATATAAGCAATGAAAAGGATTATCAGTGGTAATTGTACTTGTGACAATAATCGGAGGAGGATGTGGTCAGTGGCTAACAGCTGATATAACGGTCCTATGTCAACACCTGGAATATCTTGTCGTCGCTAATAAATCTACCGCAGATAGATCTACCCGAACGAAAGATCCTCCACCCAAACTTAAATTGGCAAACTTATCGACTATTGAAGCAGAAACGGGCGAGGAGCTTTGTTTTTCCGGTTGAAAAAAATTATTAATTAGTAACATCGTTAGTAGAAGGTTCCACCCAAACTTCTTGCGGTATATAAAGTAGTGACGTTTTACATTTTGCGTTCTTTTAATACTAAAAAGTGTACATGTTTTACCATTACTGCCGCTTGTGCACCTAATTCTTAAAACGTACGCTGTTTTTACGATTGTGCTGCTCATTCTCTTCCAGACAACGTAAAACATCTGAGGGCGGAGCCTGAACGTGACGTCACAAGCAGAGTAGTGGTGTCGGGCGAGAAGTAATATTGGACAACAGAGATGGGGAGACTCACCATCGGGACTGTGGTGGTGTTAGCTGCTATCGTCCCGCAGGTAAACATCAGAGAATTTTTCTTAACAGCTTTTATTCACGTCAAGGCGAATTTTACAAATTTTTTTTCTCGTCTTATAGGTGTTGGCTTCGGGTGTTTTCGAACTCCGACTTGGAACTTTCACAAACGATGAAGGAAGATTAGCTGAAGGAAATTGTTGCGGTGCATGCCCAGGTGTATGTGCAACTATGTTTCGAATTTGCTTGAAGCATTATCAGACCACTATTGATCCAAATTCACCGTGTACCTTCGGCGAAAGCGTAACTCCAATTTTGGGTAATAACAGTGTTTACTTGGTTGATCAGACCACTCCTGGATTTAACAACCCTATCAAATTTCCGTTTAATTTTTCCTGGCCGGTAAGTCTATCCAAAAGCGAAATTTAATACCTAGAATGCATTTAATTCTGTCTCGTTTAATTGTTTTGTTAAGAATTAGTGCAATCGTACTAAACAGTGTTTTTTTTAACAATTTTCAGGGTACTTTTTCTCTTATTGTCGAAGCCTGGCATAGTAATACCACAACAGGTGAAGGTAAGTCTTTTAAACATCGTAGATTTTGTTTACACAAAAGTCTGTGAGAACCAACGTGACAATATGTCAGTGCAGGGGACGTAAGATCCCAAGGCAACTAGACATTTAACAACAACAAATCCACCACGTCATATCCGTTTTACGGGACAAGTTGTCAGGTAGCTAAGTGTGGGAACTTGTCCCGAGGGCTAATACTCCGCGAAGGGGGGAGAGGATCGTACGGTAGCTAGGGAGGTGTGTCTACGAAACTGGGCCCTCTAATGAGTCGAATGTTTCACCCCCTTTACACTGTCTCGGGCCTCATTTCGATTCGCAATCAAAACCCGGTGCCGATGCGTTTCGTACAAAAAAAAAACCTCCTATAGTAGCATAATAGGATTGTATTACTGTGTTCTTAACCTAGCCTCCTTTTCCTCGTGTTTCCCATCCTTGTCCCCCTCTTTTTGTCCCCTCTCGGGTCTGTCAAGGTCGCCAAGCTAGGAACCGTGAGAAAGTAAGCTTCAGACGATCAGGCAAGCAAATGATGGCGATCATTCAAAAACGGGATTGAAAATACGGTGCCATCGCTTCGATCTGATTATCCTTATTTGTTTTCAGGTGAAACCAGGTCTCTTATAACGCGACTCACGACTCAAAGATGGTTAGAAGTCAGGCCGGAATGGACTCAAGACATATATAGCACAAACCATACTAGCATGATTTATTCATATCGAGTCACCTGCGACGAGAATTATTACGGGACGTCTTGCGAGAAACTTTGTCGTCCAAGAGACGATAAGTTTGGTCATTACACCTGTAACTCAAATGGCGACCAAGTGTGCTTGACCGGATGGTCTGGAGAGTATTGTTTGAAACGTAAGCTCACTTCTTTGCACAGATATATATTTTTTCCCTTTTTGTTTCTTAATCTAGAATGCGGGTTAATTTTTTTTTTTTTTTTTATATATATATAGCTGTCTGCTTACCTGGCTGCCACGAACAACAAGGTTATTGTAACCAACCGAACGAATGCAAGTAAGTATAGATTCAAATTTCACTTTCGTGCTCGCATTTTATATTTCCGAATGGATTTGTAACTGATGATTGTTACAGGTGCCGCATCGGTTGGCAAGGATGGATGTGTGACCAATGTATTCGTTACCCCGGTTGTATACACGGTACGTGCAATCAACCCTGGCAATGCAATTGCGATGAAGGTTGGGGTGGATTGTTCTGTAATCAAGGTAAATATCGAAACGAAAAATCTCGTGGAGGGAAGAAGAAAAATAAATTTGTAACTATTTTTTTTCTTTCGAATAGATTTGAACTACTGCACGAATCATAAACCTTGCAAAAACGGTGGTACTTGTACCAATACCGGTCAGGGTTCTTACACTTGCACCTGTCTCCAAGGTTTCACTGGCACTAATTGTGATACTCATCTCGATGCATGCTTACATCAACCGTGTCTTAATGGAGGAACTTGTAGGGTAAGTCTGAAATTTCGTGGCTACTTCACCAATCTTTACAATGAAGAAGATTAATAGAAGATATTTTTCTTTCAGAGCACAGAAAGGAATTACACGTGCGAATGCTCCCTGGGTTATTATGGACGCCACTGTGACACAACAGCTAGCACTTGTACTGAGAATCCGTGCTTGAATGGAGGCACTTGTATTGATGATGGGAACGGCTTTCGATGTCTTTGCCTGGGTAATTACGAAGGAGCACGATGCAATGTTCTCAAGTCAACATGCGATGAAAATCCATGTCTTAATGGTATGGTATTTTATCCATACAAAAATTTGAAATTCAATAACTTCAATTTTGCAATTCTAATTTTATTTTATGATATTCTTTAAATTTTTTTATTGTTTATATTCGATTTATAGGTGGAAGCTGTACGGTTACGGATAATTCATATGTTTGCGAATGTGCAAACGGTTTTACAGGAAACAACTGTGAGCAAAAGAACGACGAATGTTCTTCCAATCCTTGTGAGAACGGCGGTGTTTGTGTGGATGGCAGGTGCCTGTGCGTCCCCGGCTATGTGGGAACTTCCTGCCAGACAAACGTAGACGATTGTCTCACAAAGCCGTGTGCTAACGGTGGTACCTGCTACGATCAGATCAACGACTACAGCTGCGTCTGTCAACCCGGTTTCACCGGCAAGGATTGCTCCGTGAATATAGATGACTGCAGTTCCAATCCTTGTCAAAACGGGGGGACGTGCGAGGATCGCGTCATGGAATACGTGTGTGTGTGTCCTACAGGATACAGCGGTGCTCTATGCGAAATATCTCCTTCTGGAAATGCCGTGGAACCCCTTCATCATGGTGACAGTGCAGTGTCGCATCAAGTGTCTGAAGTGATGTCCGGCAAACAAGTGGCTCTGATAGCCACTCTGTCTTCTGCTGTTCCCTTTATTGTGTGTTTAGCCATGTTAGTGATTTTATGTTTGAGATATAAAAAGAAACGCGATCAAAGACGACAGGAAGAAGAAATGAAGAGACAGAACGAGCAGAACAGTATGAACAATAAATATGCAGATAAACAAATATATAACACATTAGACAGACCTAAAAATTTAAAACTGACCAACGAAGAAACGTTGGCTTATACAAAAGAATTACAACGAACTAAATCAGTGAAATTATTAAATACAGCTCAAGATAGAGACTGGCTTTGCAAACAAAATACGATGGATAGAAGACATCCGACAGCCAGCACTAGTCACAGGTGAGTTTTTTTTTTTTATCGATTTGATATATATTAATTCATTAGCCAAAGGCAACTCGGCATTTCTCATTCAAATTGTAAGTAATAAATTACAAATATTTTTATCATTGAACCATTTGTTACATTGTTTCTACTGTATCAATCACTCGTAAAAAAAAACAAATGATAATTTACATTTAAAAAATATTGTACGGTATTAAAATAAATTTATTCTATTTTTAGTGAGAGGCGGCCTCAAGATCCCAGTATATATGTGATAGAAGTTCAAGATCCGACAACGCATCCAAGAGTAGAAAAGATGCTTGCTACGGAAGTCTGAACACGTCTAAACAAAGATTTTAAGTGCAAGTGCCTTGCTTCTGTATAGTATTTTGTATCATTGTACAGTCCGCGAGCTCTCAGATACCTCCGCCCTTCTCCTTTATTTATGTGTGTGTGCGAGAGAGACATTGTTTCATTGATATTTTTAAGATGCTCTTTTTAGAAGTCAGGGTTCGTTTCAGTTTCAAATGTTTTTAGTCACTGGTAGTACGCACAGATCGACACATCAGAGTTCTAATAATGTATAGTTCGGTTGTGTACATAAATGTCTGTATTTATAAATTTCATGCTGTACATATAAACATCCAACATCTTGTCAAAGAAAAAATAAAAGTCCTGGACGTGTATTTTTGTAACAGTATCTCAACGATTGATGAAATTTTACCCACTTCGTTCACCTAATACGCCACGCCTAATCGAATTTAGAAAAAAAACGAATTTATTATCATAATTACGTTCTTCAGCGAAAGCTAAAAACGAGTACAGACGAAGACGAACGTGTACTAAAAAACCAAAATTAGTGCAAAGAAAGAAAAATCAACAGTGTTCCCCGAGGCGAGGAAGTGTTGGGTGACTCCTATATATTACCTTGCGTCATTTTCCTGTGAGAATTTTCCTACTGCCCTTGAGTCAATAGCCACACCAGCTTCGGGCCAATAACAAACTCGCTCCACAACTCGTGGTTACAAGGACCCCGCTCTAACTCTGTCCTGTTTATTGTTGACACTTTTAAGTTAACAGGGTCGATTATACGAAACGGAAATAAACTTTCCTTTCTATTTTAATTACTGTCCGACTCGGGACTCAATTCACAGACAAAATTACAGCTTCCGACAGGGCCCTAAAAAGTCCCAAAATTGTTTTACGGGCATCATTCTTTAAAATACCGATTATGTTCCTAAACGAATAACATCATTAGCTAAATGACTTTACAACTCTATTAAGAGTTTTGTTGCAGGACATCGCAAGGGAGGCTTTAAATCTTTTTTTATGACTCGCTCAAAGGAAACAAATCGGATACGCATTGGACCTTTCCGTCGGGAATAAACAATCCCGTCCATCCTAAATAATATGTTCCGTATACAATAGAACAAATCCTGTACATAGAAAATTGATTCGAAAGAAAATTACCCGAAATCCGTCTTAATCTTCTCTCCTACGAGACACGCCCTTCCACAAACCAAAAAGTATCCCTATAAATCGACTTTTGTAGTGCTGCCATCTATTGCCGGATTTCATAAAGGGGGAAATCCACCCCGTCACGAAATCTGTAATAACTGACATTAACGATTTAAGAGAGACGATGCGATTATCAAAAATTATCACGTGATAGTCATTTGACTTCAATCTTGGGCGTATCCTCAAACAGAATCGATCTTACGTTGGCAAGAACACTTGGGAAAGCTAATTTTATCAACCCTTATCGTGTCTGCTGGAAAAGTTCGCCTTTTCTAATTAACGCTTATGAATTTTATAAAAGGTAAATAGAGGAAACTTTGATAAGTTTCCGTAAACACGCTTGTAAATAATTTTTTTTTTAAATAAAGGGACAAGGTTTATAGAAGTCTTGACACCTGCAGGTCTTTGCACTCTCTCATCATCATCATCATCCACTATAATGAGGTAATGTTTCACATGAAAGAACAAGGCGGTGATAAGAAATGGGACGAATCATCAACCGTGTTCCTGATTGAAAATTCTTGTATTTTTGCTTTGTTTTTAATTACATAAAATAGAATTTAGAGGGTTAAAGTGATTTTTCTATTTTTAATTGTTCCAAAAACGAGGACAATAGATAATCGAAGCGATCAAAGATTCACACTAGTTCCTCTATGTATAATAGGGGCGGATATAGTTTTAGATTTAAGCTTTTTAAAAGTTTTTAATTATTTACTCCGAATGGTATTTCTTTGAATTGCTATCTTTAAATATGGTACCGGATAATTGATTTAATTCCGGGAAAAATTCTTGTAATTCTGGAACGTTTCCTGTGTCTATAAAGATACGTGTTCTAGATTTTAATACAGTAAATATACAATAGATGGCGCTAATGATAGTATTGTAGAAATATCCGTAATTACCACAATATAGGCTACTCCGTGATATTTTGGTCTCGTCATACCGGATAAACGGCTTACAATTTGAGATGAATCTCTAAGTGAAATATATTCTATCGACTTGGGATAGAAGATAAAATTCTATTTCCAGTGCATTCCGTGAAACAAAACTAATAATGTGTGTCTGATGAGAGAGAGGTGATGAGAAAGTCGAAAGAACGAAGCTTTAGCGATTGAGGAAAAAAAGACAGAGATCGTGAGAACTAATGTCTGTATCGTGATTAATTCCGCTGACGGATACGAATAAGTAAAATAATCACGTAACATCCTAAGTACCGACAAACTATTTTCTAAATTACATCTTTATGAAAACTTTTATATAGACCTGCTGTAATTCGGGAGAAATAGAATGAATGAAAAGTGAATATTACGTCCGTAGCATTTCGAGTTCCATCTTATGAATGAAATTTCATAGTATCGATTGCAAATAGACCGACTTATAAGTTTCGAAATCGTTGTTTATATAATTTACGTTTTCATGGTCTACTTCCTTATATTAGCTATTTAAAGAAATGGTGTTTATGAAAATTAATTTATAAATTTTATAAAATAGAACTTTGAAAGAAATTTCCGTGCGCTGCTTTAAACCTTTCTTGTTTTAGGACGGAATGAATAGTTTCATTCTATTTAAATATTCAATCGTTTGGGACTGTTAACAATTGTTAATCCTAAAAATCTCGTTAGCCTTTACGTATTATATAATGGTTATTAATTTTTGTTAGATTTAATATAAAATATTTAAAACAGATCGATTTGCTAAATATTATCTGATCATCTTAATAAACGATTAAAATAGATAAACTAATAATTTACTATATTCGTATGAAATCATATGAAGGAAATGCATCTAAGTTACAATAACGAATTCAATAAGATAATTAAAAACTGGCCACCTTAGAATGAATAAATAATTAATAACAATAATAAAACGTCCCCGATACGATTCTAGAGAACACGCGTAAATTGTTTGGAAGAGAACAATAATCTTAGGCAATTAAAACATGCCTAATATCAAAGTAATCGATAGAAATGCGAGATATCGAACAATGCCATTCGTAAACAATACCATAGAAAGTTTCTTCTATTGAATAACTTAGACGTACAGTACAGCAGAGTGGTCAATTGTGAATGATTAAAATAGTTATCGATAACAATTTCGTGTCATAAATCTAGTCGTAATACAGACATAACAAATCAGATTTTAAGATTTAGATAAGAGTTACATAAGAAATGAAATGACACTTAGATGCGATTTCGCTTGTAATTTTCATCTAAGTATAAAAAGCAATGATTTTAAACACCTGTAACAAATAATTACATACTAATGTTAGCATTACTGCCTACAGCATATAATAAATTTGGCTTTAGTCTCTACGGCAGTTCTTTCAAGGTTTTTTTTCGTCCTGTATAGGATTTACTCCCGTCACAATAAATCCTGCATTGTTTATCTATCCTCTTTAAATTAATCTTCTTTATAAATAAACATTATACTGTAAACATTAAATACCTATTTTTATTCTAGAACATAATTATTGTTTACTTACATTAAATTATTAGTTTGTAATTATTACATTATTATTTCAACTGGAATTTAATAAAAACACGATTAAGAGCTAATAAATCGAATAAAAATATGATAATGATATACCTTAATGACACCCATACACTTTATAATGTTATGGATAAATGTCATCCATATTTTAATCTCGCCTGTCATCGATTTTCATTTCTTTTTTCGTAACTGCAAGTCACGAAGTATCTCTCTTCGATAAATGACAATTCAATAATTTGTAAGCTTTCATTTTTTCTAATCCAAATTGTAATTTAATTATTAATTATTGTTATTACTATTATATTATTCAGGAACAATATTAAACACTTGATTTAATTTTATTTAAAAAAAATAAATCACATTTTCAGTTTAATAATTTCCTATAGAGAATATTTTTTGAGTAATTGTCAAAATCAGAATGTGGAACAGAAATTCAGACTTGTTCGAAAACCAAAAAATTAGTTTAAAAATAATTAGAAACTGGTTTAATATTTTTTCTCCCTCTCTTCTGTTAGATACGCTAATTGACCATCTTAATTAAGCCTTTAAGTTAAATACTTTACAGACAATTCATAAAGCATATACAAAAGAAACAGATGTTTAAAAACAATTAATCTACGCGAAATTTACACACGGCTTTTTGTCTTTAAACCGGAGATTTTAATTATTGCATTTCTTCGGTTTTACTTAAATAACAATATAATTCAAATTAACGTTAATTTAATAATTTTCTTTAAAATGTGTTTTTAATTATATATAGATAATTAAATACAATTATCCTATTATATTTTTAGAGAAATAGCTGGATATTTATTGTTTCCATTATGACTTGTTAATTGTTGTGAAAAATTGAAAATATTGTTGTAATTATGGTAAAATATCTTTCTGATAATTATGCATTTTGTTTTTATAATAAATTCTTTTGGTGTCAATAGTTTTCAAGTTATTATTTGGTTGACTTTTAGAACGAAACCTTTACAAATTTGGTAATGATCCAAAATAGCTTTTTTCTTAATCACTGCTAGAGAACATTATCCTTGACTATTATAACCGATGTTTAAAAAAATCTACTCGAATAGTTTAATTTAATATTTAGTCTTTACTGTACTGAATTCTGTGACGTCACTTATTGTTAGCGCAATTAACAATAAAGTCTAATGTCAATTGTGACGTTATTTTCACCTTGAGAAGACCTTCTGTTAACAGAATGATTTTTTCTTTCTTTTTTTACAAATACTTAGACGATTTTAGATCTTTAAGTTGTAACCTTTCGCCAATATCCTAATTTAACTAAAGATCAGTTTAGAATTTACCACTTTTATTTAAAAAATTTGAAAACAGCATGAATAAGCAGAAGCATATTTTGAAAGCATGCTTTTGTTTTTCAAATATTTTGCCAGTTGTTACTGGTATATCCAAAACAATAAAACAGATGGTTTAAAAAATGTGTTTAGTAATAATGAAATGATTTTATAATTACTAAATATCAGCGAAAGTACTTTAAATTGTAAATTTATCAACGAATCAGTTGACATAAAATGGTATAAAAGTAGCTATAATAATCGATCATAGCTCGTAAAATGAAGACGAAGCACCTGTTTGATGTTCTCTTTTTACCTGTTTAAATAAGGTCAAGGTTACAACCTATACCTCTTTCTTTTTCCTTCGTCCTTTTTTTTCATTAAATTTTGATAAAAAATAAATTTTACACTTAAATTTATGAATATTATGAAATTAACTAAATCGAAGTGGCACTGATGAAAATATTAACATTCTCTAAAGCATGTTTTATTAATAATAATCTGTTCATTTTTAAGCTAAAGAGTAGAAGAAATCAATTAAATGATGATAATTGAGTTCAAAGGATAAACATTAATCGTTCGTTAATCTGAAAGCACGTGTTTACGAAAAAATAAAAGCACGTGCTTTTTTACAATCGAGTAGTGTCTTATCAATAAAGATTTAAACAAGAGATTTCACCATTAACATAATTTATTTTTATGCGAATTATAATTTAACCTTATTATGTCAATTAAGTGAAAATATTTCTTGTAACCTATATACTTGGTAGAGATGTGTAGTTGCAAGCAACTTCAAATGTTGCATCATACGAGTAAATGCGCGAGTTTCTCGTTTACTATTACGTCACGAGAATAGCCTCTCGTCATTGGTGGATCGTTCGATTCGTAGGGGAAGGAAACACGTGTCGTGTTAGGGTCTTCCTTTTATATTCACTTTCTAGGCTGACGGTCTGTACGGTAAAATAACGTTTAATAATGAACGGGTTGTGGGTGTTTGGATACGGATCCCTGGTATGGAATCCTGGATTTGCATATCGTGATAGTAAAATTGGATATATCTGTGGATATAGCAGGCGATTTTGGCAAGGAAATGACGTTCATCGAGGCACACCGGATAGGGTAAGTTCTCTCTCTTTTCTTTTTTTTTTAAGCATACGTTGATTTTTAAAACTAAATTTTATTTATTTATTTCTTAAATCTAGCCTGGAAGAGTAGCTACATTAATAGAAGATTGTTCGGTAAGTAGAAAGTAATTTTTATTTATTAATTTTTAAAAGACTTGATTTAAACTAAATAGAATTTAATTGCATTCTAGGGTATAACGTGGGGTCGAGCCTTTCTGCTAGAAAACGAAGATAGTAACAGTTCGTTAGCCTATTTAGAAAATCGCGAAGGTAAATTGGGAGGATACAGTGCTACTTTTGTGAAGTTTCAACCACGTGATCGAAAAGAAGACACGATTCCAGTTTTGCTATATATTGCTCGCGATAACAACAGGCTGTATATCGGACCAACATCTCTACCTCAATTAGCTACAGAGATAGCTACTTCTATTGGCAACTGTGGACATAATGCCGAATATTTAATGAGATTGGCTCATTTTATGAGAGAAAACGTTCCGGAATATTGGGACGATCATTTGTTTACATTGGAAATGTTAGTTAAAGATCGATTAAAGGAAGAAAACATTCCACTTAAGAGTTTGATGGGTGATTGGGACGTATTCAACGACGATTATGCTCCTAGGCAAGAGAGCGTTACGGAACCATCTACGTCTAGCAGGACCGATTTCTCTTCGCTAGTTCCATCCAGGAAGTTACGTTGCCTCAACATTTGAGTTTGCTATCTCAATATCACGTGAACTGATTTTGTAATTTATTGGTGAAGTTCCTAACAGAAAATTCTAAATGTGTTCTTATTATACTACGAATCACGTCTTCCACTTGGTAACGCGTTTTAAACAATGACTATGCATTCCGGCTTTGTCAGCCGGATAAGGGTACCATTCATTCTTGAATTACCTTTTTTGTATTACAATTACAAATAAATTTTTTCTTTTTGTAATTTGAAGATGTTCTTCGGGTTACTAATCTTCTCGAATGACAATTTTTTTAAAAAATCTTTAAACGAGAATTAATTTTAATAATTTTTAATCACGGAACCTTCTACTTTTCCCCTAAGATCGAATGACTACTGATTTTTTTATTCCGTTTGGAATTATAAATAGCAGATAGCTAAGGACCCCTACCATAAAGTTTTAAATAATTTTTTCGGAATTAAAATATATTAAGAACTCTAAAACATTATGTAATTTTCAAAATTATATTTTTAATTTAAATTTTTAATGGTCGAAAATGGTCGAAATTCATATAGACTAAGCATGGGCAACCTGCGGTCCTCTGTAATCTTTTCTATGTTTCGCATGCCATCAAGATTCTTAAATATATTTGTCATAAATAATTTAAAATAAGTAAGTCATAAGGTTAATTGTGTTTATCACATCAATGCTTTTCTTGTACTTATTTGATATTTTTCTTAATTTATTTATAAAGGTAAGGAGGATGCTCGGGTCCCAGGGCCACCCACTCCCTGGTTACGCTACTGCCAATGTTTTTAGTGTTTCTGCCAGACCTCGCATCAAAGTGTCATATGGCCCTTTATCACAGAAGAGTTGCCCACGCATGATATGGACTAATGATGTCGAGTCAACGACATTCGTGTCAAATTTGGCACGTGGAGAAATTTTCGTGTCACTTCAAAAAATTAGAAAAATTCTAATAAATTTTGTTTAAAATTCTTTCAACAAAATTGAAGTAAAATTTTAATTTAGAAATAATCCATTCAATACTTACATTAATTTAGAAAAACTAGGATTTAAATTGATTGATTTCTAGCACAATTCAATACGGAAACAAAAATTCCTTTGTGCGAAGGTCATTGAAGAAAATGAACGAGATGGAAATAAAACTTTCGACGTGGATTGATAAAACACAAAAAATATATAAAGAAATTTAGAAATAAATTACTATAAATAGATTTGTTTTAAACAATATTTCCTCTCTTACATCCCTGTAAAATTTTATTTCGTAACATAAATCATATACAGTACTTTCTGATAAACGAAATCGTTAATAGCAGAAATACTAAAATTTGTTTTGTTCATAAAGTTAAAAGCCAAATATTAATTGCTGTCACAGATGCAGCAACAGAAGTCCAGTAATATTATACCTATATTCTACACTGGTACTCGTATATATATATATATATACTGTTTATGGTGGGTGTAGCCAAGAAACAATCTATGGTTCGAATATTCTACCCTTACGTATTCAAATATTATTGTTACTACTAAAATATCATATGTAATTTTGTGATTTGCATATTTATTTGAATCAAACCGTATTTGTGTGCTGAATTTATTTCAAAGTATCAATAAAATATCACTAAATGCGGAATTAAATGTTTTTCAGAAGCCCAAGCCACTCCATTTGTTGGCCTGCAATTTGACAAAATTGTAGACCTATAAATTCCCGCTTTCGCCCGTCCGTCTGTCTTTCCTTAATCTTGAGAACAGAGTTAGATAGATGTAATCCGAGACAAGACATGGATATCTTAGAGACAGGAAGGCCCGATTAACTATATAAAAACTTCTGATGCAAACCTGAGTTACGTTATTTCAATTAAAAAATTCCTCCCCCGAAAGATGTTAGACAGATGACCGGCACGATTCTACTATTAAAGGAAAAGTATGATGTACAGGGACAAGTCACTACTAATTTGAGGTGGAGAGTATCTATTTTAAATGAAATAAATAAAAAATATGATTAAAAATTGCAGCTCTGCATTGTGACGATGTCACAATAAATAATTACCTGTTCTTTTTAATTATTTGTATTATACTGGTATAAAATCTCTTTGTATTTACTCTTATTTGAATATGTATTTAGTAACCGTTAAAATCTTAAAAAAATAAATAAATATTAATAGCTGCAACTAAAACATTGACACTCGGTAGATTGGATCACGTTGGATTCATACGATTTTGGCACACATGAACTTTTGAATCTGACATCTTTGATACATGCAGTGTGCTGGTGATTAAGGAAATAAATTTAGTTAATTCTTTGAAGATTTTTCTGAATTTTTTATGTAAATTTATGTTAATTAAAATTTTCTTTAGACAGAAACAAATTTTTCATTACAATTCCGCGGCTTAATGATGACATTAATAATTTTGACCGTGACCTTGTGTATTACAGATTTAGTGATTAATTGCGAGTGTGACGTTCGAAATAGTCTTGTCAGAATATAAGAAAAAAGATTAAATGACCATCAAAGACGTTAAACTCATTTGAAACATGTTTTTTGAAGATTACGTAGGCCAACTAAAGTGACGTCATTTGCAATCAATTATTTGGTATGTAAAACACACAGCCGTGGTTTTGACGCTATGACGCAGTGTGTCGTATATCAACGATTAAATACGTCACAAAACGATACATTCAAAATATACACTCAAAATCCAATGTCATGCATGTTGATAAACAATTAAAGACGTAGATATGTAAATGAGCTCGCGAAATTACGTCACAAATATTAACGTAATTAAGCATAATTATGTTTCATAAATATATTCATAATTCTAACAAATAACTTCTCAGATTAATGACGTTAATTTCAAAATACATCGAACTACGCGAAAATATTTTTTTCATATTATTCTATGAATTCATCTTGCTAATTTTGATGTAAATATTTTCAGTATAATTTCATAAAAACGATTATTTTTATTAAGATTAAAATTTTTAATAAAAATATAATTAATTTAATTAATTAATAAACACTAATAATTTTTGTGAAGTCGAAAAACTTGTATCTATTACTATTTTAGAAAATGATACTGCATACAAATAAGTTTTAAGAGAAAAATTTATATTTCCAAGTTAAAAAAAATAAAAAATTCCGTGAAAATAATTGTACTTAGATATTATATTTTGCTACTTTTACATCATATCTGTGCCCACTATTTAAAACCATTGAACACTTGGTCGCGTGTTCGCGCCTGACAAACGGGCTGGCCACGTGGAGTTTCCGGATTTTCTTCACGTGTCTAAAAGCTAAATAGGGGTTAGTTTTCAATAGAAAATTCTCCCGGAGAGCAATCCCTCTTTGCAGATCACGTTGCCTTATCCATCAATCCTACAATCCTTTACATTATTTCTAATTTTACAAATTCCTAATAATTCACGATTACCAAAATATTCTAGCTTCAGATAAAAAGAGAGAGTTACGTAAAACTTTTCCCTTAAGCAAAACTAATACATAACTAGAATTTTAAGGCCCTCATGCAAAAAGTTTTAATGGTTCCCATAGAATGGAAATCATTATATTTTCAATAAACTTCTTTCATATTGCACGATAAAGCTTTATCATAGAAGAAATACCCTCAAATAATGTATATACTTATAAAATATTAATATTTAAAACATTCAAGCAGCTCGAGGCTCCCAAATCTCTATGGCATCCTCATTACGGGAGTCTAGTTGCACCTTGATATAATCTATTTACTTCGTCAATTCAGTTCATTAAAAAAAAAAAAATCCGTGAAAAATGTTAATATAATCTATTTATGAGCGAATAGGCGCCAACTTTAAGTGGTGCCAGACCACCAAAGTTTTGGAAGGCCACTTAAAATATTGGGGTTGAACGGGTAGAGTTGGCGCCCATGTATGAGCGTTAAAAAATTTATATATTTGATAATCTACTGTATTTATCATTTATATTAATTTAAATTATCATCACGTACTTGTAAAAAGTTAATGTAGAAATTGTTAATGGATAAAATAGAACTAAGTAGGTATCGTCGGAATTATATATCACGAAAAGGAAACTTTTACGTTGTATAACCTTGAGTCATAATTTATACGGTTCACATTAATTTATAAAAACATTCCCAAATGGTTATTTATCGATAAGTGATCGATTCTATCAGTATATAAAGTTTCTAATTTATTTATTTTTTATTAAATCGACGTCACATAACGAAAAATTGCTAAAGGCAAGGTCTACTGGATTGAACTGGATCACTCTCTCATATGTTTTATCTGTCCCACTTTTAAAAGTAAATAGTTAATGTGCATTATTAGTTGATGTAAATTCGATTGCGTGACAGCAAATGTTTCCTACTTTATCGGTTGCCAGTTTCATGTATTAATTCTGGTTAAGAAAAAAAAAGTCACGAATGTTCTTGAGAATTTTATGGCAAAATACTTTGCGAATAGAAAAATTATAAGTGAACATTAAAATAAGACTCTATATATAGCTTTAAAAAGATTATTTTCAGTTGATTTTGGATAAGATAGTATTTTTTCAGTATTAAAAATTTATCTTAATCCAATTATCGCTTGTTTAAAATTACCTTGAATTATCGGAGAGACAAGAATTTAAAGATTATTTAAATCGGTATCAGTGTCAATCCTTTATCTTATTAGTTTGTCTTTCGTAACTTAAACGTGATCGAGCTTTTGTTTCTGTAATAAAGGTTGAAAGGTTTTTATTGTAGCAATAGTTATAACCAGTATTTTATTTATTTTCTTCAGAAAAAAATCACTTTAATGCTGTTGAGAAACTGAAAATTTTAAAAGGCTGCACTTTAAAATTTTCAACTTATAAAAATTCATTTCATATTTTAAAAATTTTAAAATGATATCCTCTATTTATAAAGGAACATTCCACGAAAAATGTCTCTAATACCGTTTTCTCGAGTATCATTTAAAGAATATTGTCAAAAATTTTAATGATTTCTAATACAGAAAATAAATTTTAAAAAATCAACTTCATTTATCTTTCATACAAAATTAATTACCTTTATCATTAAAAAAAATGAAATTCTACTGATTATAAATTTGCTTTTTATATCAAATATAGAAGACTATTCAATTATTTACCTATCGACAGAAATGAAAGTTTGCGGGGAAAGAAGAAAGAAAAATGTGTCGTATCCATGTCTACCTGATCTCAATGAAAGATGAACTAACTCAATATTTCAATTTATCCATAAAAATATCGTCTTCGGAATTTACTACCATCAATCATCGATTTAAAGAGAAAAATTTACTTAGCAAGCTGTAACGTAGCGAATTAGGCTCTATTATAATATGCTTAGCTAATAAAATATCAAATAAAATACAGTAATTACATCGAAATAAGCTTAGGTAAAGGGTGCATAATGGCACGATGCAAGAAAATAGGAGAATAGAATTACGTTGCCAAATCAACAGAGGGTCTCATATTAGGGCCTCGCGAGTTGCTCACGATTGATTTATATATAATATAGTTTAATTAAAAACCGTTTAATAAAATAAAAGTTTTTTGTAATTACAAATTATAATAAATTGTTGCTTAATTTTAATAGAAACTAAGTTTACAGCTTAATTTCTTAAGTTTCTAAACTGTGTGACGTGCAGAATCTGACCATCTGTTTGTGAATAATAATTATTATTATTGTAATTACTTTAATATATTTTACAACGTACAGTACCTATATTAACACTTTAATTTATGATTTATTACATTCTTTAAGAACGGTGTAGGCTATTTCCTCAATGTTGTAAATAGAAGAATCAATTTTTAATAATTGTTTTTTAAATATTTATTAATACAATTTATCTATTTTATCATTATTTGTTAAATTCTCCTTGAAGCATTATATAGGTTATTAAGAACGAACTTGTAAGTTTCATTCTATCCATTCATAATTTTCCTCGTGTCTTACAATTATCGTCTTCCCCCCTCTCTTTTTTGTAATTTTTTATGACTAGCGTGTTAAAGATTACAATTTCTCAATGACAAAATTCCTATTCATAATTTTAACAAAACTATTACAGACATTGATTCAAAGTACTAAAAAGAAACTCGAAGCGAAAAAATAATAAAAATTAACTTTCCCTTTAACGTATACATAATTAACAATCGAATAATTAAATGAAAAACATAGGGGGAAAGAAAGAAATTACCGCTCACGATAGATTTCTTCAGATAAACATCAATTCATAATTCATACAATTTTCTTCTCCATTGTGTTCGACTCAATGGAGTAAGGTGACAAATCTTCAATTATGGGTACAATTATGCGCGACAGATGGCAGCACAAACAACTGGCCACCATGTGCCACACGAAGCTAAAAGATTTATAGACTTATTCATTAAAACCACTTAACGACAAAAGCAATGGCAGTTAGCATCATTAAAACTAACATACATAACATTCACTGATCATTACAACACTTTTATCAACTTCATTCCATCGTTTGACGTGATGGGTAGCAATTATTACTCCAACGAAATTTCTACAATAAAGGCAATTTACATAATGAAGTGGAAAAAAACTGGCTCCATTGTGAAGAGCAACTCTGTCCGAAGCGAAAAAACCAATTGTGTTTTAACGACCATTTGGAGACATTTTGACGAAACAAATGCTTTATTTTTTACCATTCTTTCCGCCTCCCTCCTCTACTTAATTAGAGAAAAATATTTGCTTAAAAATCGTGAGAACTCGGGATAACACAAAACCATTTATTAAAATAAACTTTAGGTATATTTTTAATTATCGCAGTTTTTTTACATTAAAAAAAACAATTGTTATTATCATGCGAAAGGATATCAGACGTGGGAGAATGGAGTTGTACACGAACGGCTTGCTCATTTTTACTATATGCAAGAAGCAAATTAATTATAATTAACCAGCAACAAATTTAATTGTTCCGAAACCCTAAGGCATGTGTATTAGTATTAATGTTGACATTCTCATTTACTGCCATCAATTATACTTTACTTATTGCAAATTGTTCAAATATAACTTCATTCGCATCGTTTACATTTTAGTCGCATGATGCAGATTAAACATATTTATGCCTATAAATTATATATTTATTTACGTACAGTACATCATAACTAAAATACCGAAGATTCAGCATCTACACGAATACAATATTTGAAAAACTTAGGTAAATACGTAAGAACATATTAATTTATGGACATTCGATTCAAAAATCATTGTATCAACTTACATAAGATCGATTTAAGATTATTTTAACGATGTGTAATATGCCAATACGACAAATAGATAAATGTTTGATATCATTCATATCTACGTAATTATATGGAGTAAGTCTTAATGAATATTAAATGTATAATTATGCAATTATCGTTAACCCGCAATCTTAGAAACAGTTTAAAACGTAGCTATTTTATAATAAAGGTTGTTAAATTTATAAATTCTATTGTAATGTAGACGTAAATATCTTCCATTTAAGATTTATACAGGCGTTATTTCCGTGGAGTAAAATTTAAAAATGAATTTGTTTTAAAGAATTTTACAAGCGGTTGCAATATCCCGATTAAATCTTTATCGATATCCCATTAAGTCTTGATATTTTGAGAGTGCTTAAACTAGTTGGAAAATTAATGAGCTACATGTTCATTTAGTCAATTAGAATCCAATGGACACGTAGCTCATGGCAACAACTTAAGGGGAACAAGACTCAAGATAACTGGCAAAAGTTTCATTGTTTATAAACACTTACCTTTATATTACGTATAAATTTTGTTAAATCAGATTTTGAAGTTTTAATAATTTAAATATTTAAAATAATTCGCTATTAAATTTGACTTAAAATGTAGATTTTTAATACTGCATATCAATTAGACAAATTTTAGCTAATTTAAAATAATTAAATAGACTTTTTAAACGAGTTAAAATATTTAAATTAATGAGAGTAAAACCTTTATATACAATAAGCCCGTATAATTTTTTATTTGACACGTAAAAATGATTATAGATGTAATGCAACAACTAAATTTAATCATTGTTTGTATCTAGATGGAAATGATGGCTTGTTTCTTACTGTTTGTATTTATATAGACAATAGGAGGCAAGATATAGCTTTACATTCTTTTTAAACTCATCTGAGACAAAGATGATACTTTTTACTAATTACATACACATAACGAGAAGCCATATTTACTTTAATTCGTTATCTTTTTAAAAAATATGAATGCATGATGAATAGATTTAAATATAATTTATTCCTTAATGTTTGTAATAGTTGTTAGAAATTAAATAAAAATCGAATGAAAAAACATTTAATAGTTTATTTAGGAAGTTGATTAATGCGAGATATTTAATCAACGTGAGGATGTCTTGATTAGTAATTCTTCTATGTTGCTTCCTTACCGAATTTCCTCACGAACAATTTACTTGATCTAATCTTATCTGAGGAACTCCATGCAGAAGCAATGACCGGAATGGGCCTTATAACTGGAAAATACGATTAATCAAAAGGAATAATTATTCGTGATAACATCTCTCGGCTTTTTTTTTTTTGCCGATTGTTCTCTGGAGTTGCTCTTAACTGTGTTAATTTCAGAAAGACAATATCTAGAATAAATTAAACATGTGACCATTTCGTATAGGTAGCTCACACATAAACCGATGCAGCAAATCAATAGCAATTAGAGTATGTAAAGAGTGATGATTAATCGTGTGAATAAACAGTTTTAAGTCAAGCAGTTTAATCGATCGTAAACAGTAGTCAAAATTAGCCTGGAGGATTGAAAATACACTAGACTGTCCCTTTTGACCTCAGTTATTACCGGTGACGGACACTTGGAAGGAATTCCATACTGGAAAATGATGATTTTCTTCTTTCCCCCTCGATCGTCTTAGATACTTTTAGCTTAAGGCATTCTCGTAAAAAGGAACTGTTAATTAGGAAAAATAACAAACCTCTGTGAAGGAAGTTCTTTGAAATTCTACACATTTTAAAAATAATACCTCGAGTAAATTTATTCTCACAAGAATATTTCTCCCGGACAATAGAATACTCTAACAGCAATTAAATTAACTTTTTCCGCATTCCCCCACCCGAATCACGATATTAATACAGTGAAACTATATATTTTTTTCCTTTTATGTTCCATAATAAATAACATTTTTATGGTGAATGATCTAAGGACAAATTTATGAAGTTCAAATGATCTAAGATGTATAATAAATCCGGGTAATAAAAAGGATTCGTGCTGCCAATGAAAAGATATTCACCGTGCAGAATATTTGCATGAAATATTCCATTTTCATAATCTACACACAGAAAAAGTTCAAGGTTCCGAGAAAGATAATTATGTCAATTATAAGGGCAAAAGTGTCCGCAAATTTACCTGTGACCGTCACACTTGGTTAATTTCGATTGTCGATCTCCATTGGATTAAATTCTAATAGTTTTAATTTATTAAATGTTTAAACACGGATGCCACTTGGTAATATTGTAAATAGGATCGAGACTTTTTTAATTGTCAAAAGAGTATCTAAAATGGCACACACAGGATGTCGAACGTATAAAAGTTATAAGAAAAAGTTGTCTCGAGGGAGACAAGTTTCCAGTTTGACTTGTCTTTAACTGAATTAATTGCAACGATTACTTTGTATAATAATAATATAGATGACAGCAGCCGTGGGAAACCTTCCAGACGCTGGTCTCAAAAGGGAGGAGTTAATAATAATGATGTAATTCCTTTATTGATTTTCCTTAGACCCTCATTAATTATATAAAAGCGACTTTAGATATTTCTCATCATATAATGGCAACTAGTTTAATAAAATCAGCAAAACAACAATAGCTTTTGTAGGTTAAATTATGTAAAGAGTAATGTTTTCATTTCTACTTCTCAATCCCTTTCGCCCGCCATCTGTTGATACTTCCATTTACTAAGTTAAGTTTTTCGGCCTATTTTATATCAACAGTTACAGCAAATATTAAATATTGTAAAATAACGACTAATTTTGTTATTTTAATTAATCACAATAAAAATATGAATTTAATTATCTAAATATGTATTTTAGATAATTAAATTCATATTTTTATTGTGATTAATTAAAATTCAAAAGTTTTAAATTGCAATACACATCGACGTGGTTTGAGGAAGAAATTATTAACGCCACTAAGATTTTAGCACTTAAAATAATACATACATCTCATACGAGATGTTAGACAAACATATGACAATTTAAGGCTTAAAAACTGATAATTCCAAGTAGTTTCCTTTGTTTCTAAAGATATAAAGCTATTAATGACGAGAAGTTTTATTTTAGCAAAAAAGACAGTACACCACTGAAAGTTATTCATAATAAAATTGATTAGAAATGAAATTCTAATTCCTGGATGTACTGTACAGTACATTCCAGTTTCTTACAGAATAACACTTTTAATGTAGTTACATTTTTCTGCGATATTATTAATGGATTCGAACAATAATGTATTGATTATGTGGTCTTTCAATTCATCTGATAGAAAATGCATCTCAATAGTGAATAGAATGAAGTCTACTCATTTACGAACTAGACTGACAGGAATTTTTGTCAAAAAATAATGAATAAATTCATCAGAAAAACAATTTGAAATGCAACATTCAAAAGAACAAAAACAAAAAAAAAAAAGTTACAAGTCTCGAATACAGTCTCTATTTTCCAAAGTTGAATATTTTTATAAATACAATAAAACCTGCCTAAAATAGACCCTCTACGAAACGGAAAATAAATCTCGGAACCGAACAAATTTCTTTGTAAAATGCTATTAATTAAAAAGCCGGAAACCCGTGTAACGCGGAAATGGAAAGTACAGTATTTTGAGAACCAATTGCGTAACGTAACCCAGTAAAGCGGAATATTTCGGCGTAAGAACAGTTTAAATTGTAAATAAGTAATGCTATAACTAGCTAGATCGCGATCAACTTCTCAATTACCAGAGCTACAGTACGTAGCTCTGGTACGTACTTCTGTTTTCTTTTCTTTGTTAATTAAAATTGTACAGTACATTGTAGCGGTGTGACAATACAACACCCCCTTTCTTCAAAACTCTCTAAAGAGATTAATAAAAACATAACCTTCTATAAAAGAGAACCTGACAAAACGGAAAATTCTGACCGGTACCGTTATCCAGATCTGACGTAAAGGGTCTCTAGTTAAAACTTAATATGAATCACTATACATTTTAATAAATTTTCGCTTTTAATTAATACTTACATAATGGATTAAAACAAACTCTACAATTAACTCTACAATTAAATTATTTTTCCTATATTTAGCATTTTTATTAACTTTTTCATTACAAAGGCGGGACCGCTAGGTCCCTCCCTGGTTACGCCCGTGGCAGTCACTATTCGTTTTAAAATGACATTACTGTATTGATTATTTGTGAGGTGTTACAGTATTTAAAGTTTTTTTTTAGAGTTTAATTCATTGAAAGACATATGTCGACCAAATATATTTTTACTTATATTTTTCATTGTTTCTTTCTTTTCATTCCGTAGACATTAAGAGGGCCTTTTTCATTCCACAGTGGGATGTCCTGGTGGTGAGAGACGGGGCCCAACATATCCGTCATAGACTGTCGCATCGTCAAAAAATGTGCTTATGCTAATCAATTATCACTAATAAAGATCATTTTCTTAAAAAAAAAAAAAAAAACTAAATATTTGCTTATGATGCAGTACGGGGTAATGACGAAAATCATTATGCGATAGCCAATTCCTTCGAAAAAGCAATTCATTTTTCATTGTTGCATCACGAATAAATAAAATGTTGCAACTGACACATATTGTATGACATCTATATATCAGAAATAGTAAATTGAAAAAGAGAAGAAGACTGTATTGCATTTATTTTTTGAAATTAAAATCGGACAATGATTTTCAGTCGTTTAGTTAGTGTTGTCATATGTCTTTTCTCCGGACATGTCGCTGAACATTACATTTTTGCCATGGATTTTCATAAGTACTGTATAAGTACTGTACATATATAAAAAAAGATAAGAACAAAAAGCAATATTATAATTGTTCGTAATTTAGGAATCAGTTTTTTAATGATTTGGTTACGATAACACTAGTTTAGCACAATTGTTGGACAGCAAACATTCTACTGTTCAATACAAGTTGGCTGATTTATTTTAAAAAGGTTTCGGTGGAACTCTGATATTTTGAGTTTTTTGCTTTATAGATTGGCAGTTTAGTAAGCTAACATCAGATGAACACGGAGACATTATCATTTCAATTAACACCACGGAAGCGTTCTTTTATGCAACGTATATACTGTACTTCGTTGCACTGTACTTTGATTACAGTGTGTTCTTACATTGAAGTAATGGGATTCTTATAGCAAGCTGTTCCGAAAATTCGTATTCTGGTGCAATACTGCAACGAAATCGTTGATCTCTGGAGGAAGCAGCAATAATAACAGTAAGACATGAAAAGTCGTTTCTCACGTTTGCAAAACGTAAAAAATAAATAAATAAATAAGTAAATAATTCAGATTGAATAAAAAAAACTGCAATGTTTAAGCTGAAAACAGTTTAGCGTATGCATAAATAAATAAATTTTGTTAAACACGAATTAAAAACACATAAAAAATCAAAATAGAATTCAATAATTTGCAGTTGACTAAATATAGTGTGATACTATAGTTAAACTCGAATTTAAACAGTTTACATTCAAATCAAGTTATAATAATTACAAGCAAAGCATTATTATTATACCGCATACGTACCGTAATATCCAGAGAACCATGAATTTTGTTGAAATACATTAATAATATTACTTATTCCATATAAAATATATCAATTTCAACATACTGTATTTAACGAATGTTATTAGCCAAGGCATCTAAGTTATAATCAACCAGCATAAGTGCGAATATATACAATAAAAATTATTGGAAATGTTATAATTTATAGAAAATACATTAAAAAACATTCTTATTGTTAAATTAGGATATCTCAAAGTGTGGGGGCGCGCAGCTGTTCGAGAATCCAGGTAATAAGAACTTTTAAGCCGGGTACACACATACCGATATACCTGAACAGAGGTCTTGCCTGGTATACCTGAACGTGTGAATGAAAAAAAAGACTGACAGTACGTATGTTACCGGCTTTACTGTATATTTATCGTCTTTTTGAGAGGTCGAGGCAGTTAAATCGTCGGCCTAACGCTCAGAGAGACCCGGAATAGGATTGCCAATTCTCCCGGATTCGCCAGAAATTGGCAAAACTTTTTAAATTCTCTGACTTAAAACACTAAAGAATTGGCAACAGAATTTCCGTATTGCCGAGAGTAAAAATCTTCCGGAATTTTTTAATCCTAGAATAAACTCTTTGGCTATTGGCAAGCTTAACCCGAGATCGAATCTGGGCGGTCGAAAAATCTGGGGTAATCTATCACGGATATGTTGAGCCCCATTGTTGACCTGAAAGAGGCTTTCTTATTGTTCGCAGGGCGGAAAGAGTAATAAATAAGAAACACGAATATCTGTAGAAAACACCTGTAAAGGAAAGAATAAATTGTTTTATTACAGGATCGGATTACACTGATATAAAGTCCTTCGCAACTTTTTCTCACGCACAGCATACCTAGATACTTTCCACAATTCCGTGCCACACCATAAGTATACAAAAACTGCACGAGTTACAAGGTACACACACACACACAAAACTGATTTACCGTTTTCTTTTTCTTCTGATAATACAAACATATTTGAAATTAGTTTATAATCCATTTTCTTATTTCTCAACAATTCTGGAATCACCTGGACGAAGTATCCGCAGTCTTAGAACGAAAAGCACATGATCGGGATCTCGATTCCGTGATCACAGATGCACGCGACAGATATATACTGTACTTGTCGCTTCACAAAAATTCAGATGACGACTATGACACGTGTACGTATTCTGTGAAGTATGACTGCAAAGGTAAAAATTTGAAATGCTTGTTAGAAATTCCTTCTGTTACAAACTTCAGTGGCAATAAACACGTAATAGGCAAAACATTATCCCTTTTGAACCAACATATATTTAACATATTCACGTGCTTACCATAAACTCTGGTTATCCTCCTCCTGGAGGCATTGTGCCACTGGTTGCAGAGGTCTGCAATAAGGCAACGCGAGCTACTAAGATCATTCGAAGATATTTTATGGGAAAATTATCTCTATTTAGGTGTTAGACAGGTAAAGAAAACCCGGAAAACTTCAGGAGGCGAGAATGTTCAATGGTTTTATCGATTCAGTCCGTTAGATTCATCTCTTTTAAGAACACGCCTGTCTCATACGATACACGTATCGCTAAATGTAAATAAAGAAAACTAAATACAAGATGCGTTAAATTCCGGGAGTGGCTCAAAAAAGCTTAAAATATGTTAGAATATAAAGTGATTTATTTAATATTTTTCAAAATAATCACTCCGAGCTTCAAATGATTAACGAATCCTTCAATTCAGAAAACATTAAGTGAAATCAGCTTCAAGAATCGTAAAATTATCCGATATCCATACCTGAAAATTCAACATTTTGTTTACCATTGGATAATATATATATATATATTTTTTTTTTAAAAAAAAGCTTAAATATCTATAAGAACTACAGTTTCTCAATAAAATAATAAATTGACAACTTCGTGGATGATATATCTTTTAAAGATTTTTGTAATATTAGTTACTTTCGAAAATTTTCACGGTGCGTGATTCTTCTTCCGTTTTGAAATGTTTGACTAATTTTTTGTGCTAGTTTTATCGTAAGCTGTCATCTAAAAATAGTATTTTGATGGATTACTTCTGTTCAAAAAATTACGAGATAGTGTAAGATACAGAATTTGTATGTTCTTAACTATATATTGTGTATTATTCGTACGCATGACGAAGATACCTGATGACAGATTTCGCGTAATCACCGGATACAGCTTACCTCAGATCACCCAAGCTCGTAATTATAATAGCTCTTTCGGTAGCTTAACTGAGTATTTTTTAACTTCGATAAGGAATAATAATCGATTATCGATACATTTTTAATCTTTTCCCGATAAGCAGACATTTTATTAACTATTTTTAATTTTATTTAATATACAATAAATCAATTAGTGTTTCTGCAACTTCTTGTTAAAAAATCCTTTCACGGTATGAGGTTAAGTAGGTTTTGTATGGTAAATAACGGATCGTGTATACCAGTTTTTTGTTCCGTTTAGTTCTACTATATTATCGATATTGAATCAGACCAATTAATCGATGGGTCGATTACAGAATTATCAATTACAGTGGTACCTCAGGATACGAAATTAATCCGTTCCGAAACTGAGATCGTATCATGAAAATGTCGTAAGGTGGATCATCTTTTCCCATACGATTACATGTGAAACCAAATAATTCGTTCCAACGCGAAAAACATACTCAAATTAAAGCCTAGTAATACATTAAAAAAATAACTGTAGTAAGAAAAACAAATGAAAAATGCGAACTAATGTAACGTCGTATGGTGAGTTTTTGTTCGTATCGTGGAGCAAAAATATGTTCGAATTTCATGTCGTATCCTGAAAATTTCGTATGCTGGGGCGTTCGTAACCTGAGGTATCACTGTAATCAAAAACTGCAGCAACAAGTTATTTAACTTTTACTGCATTTAAAATTTTAGAGGCGCCATCTGTTATATTTTTAAAAACTTTTCATATTTTTATTATAAAATGGCAAAAAACTTAATTTTGAGGATATGGATTAATTTTATCAAAAATTGTAAGTGCTAATACGAGTAAATCGTCAAGTCCGACCCTACTCGAGATATGTCCACCGTCTATTTCCCCACCCCCAAGACTTTTATTCACCAAAATTTAATAGCATCCAATACACAATTTAATACCAATCGATCCCACTCTTAAAGAAAAAGTAACGTTAAGCTTGCAATAATTGTACGCAAAGAACGTTTATACTGCATATGTATAAATTGTAATAGCAGTAGTTTTTCATTTCGTTTTTTGCAAGCTTAGCATAAATAAAATTTACATACTATTCAAGTTAGTATTTATAAACACACCCAGTAACAAAAGGAAATAAAATTGCAATCAAATATGTCTTTTAAATTACAATTATTGAAAAAAAGCTACACTAAACTTTAAATTGAACGTAAGACGCATATAGATGCACCCAGGTCATGTAGCGGTAGCGCACACAGCTATGGGTGCATTTGTGCTTCAAATACGAAACGTAGTGATACGTCATAATCGTAGTTCGATTTCGAAAAAAACAAACGATCTGGGCAATTATTTTAATCACGATTTATCGATTGTCATCACTAACTCTTCGTAGTATAGTTAAAGTGCACTTGATATGCATTTCCAACTTTCATACATATGACAGGTATAGTACAGTACATACATTCACCGTTTTTATAATTTATAAAATTACCTTTCAAGATAATTTTACTTTTATTTTCAGTCAATTTATATCAATAAATTTTTTATTTTATACCAAACTTTAAATAACTCACAAGATTTGAATCTGTAATACTGCTGGATATAGGATACACAAAATGCTGAATTATACACAGGTACTTTTAATATCAAATTATATTATTATTTTATAATTTATGCATATTCCATTTATCTGTATGTAAAGATACGATAATGAATGTATTGTTAGTTTGTTCTTTATACATTTGAACAGGATATAAGCAAATGCAACCAAACTTTCTAAAAACCATCATCTTGTCCAGGTTAGAGCCCAAAACTATAGGTTCAAAACTGGTTATCAATCAACAACATGGTTTATGTATCTATCTGCCCAATGAAACTGTGGTATTCTGTAGTATTGGGCACTACTGAATATCACACTGTAAAATAACTATTGTAACTAGAGGTTATCAATAGTTCTTTTACATTTTTAACTGTAATTCAAGGATCAAATTTCCAAACTGATACCTAGCTTTTATAATGTTACATGATCAATCTGTTTTTTAAATTATTAGTACTTTTCCATCATTGAGAGTGGGCAACTGAACAAAATGGCTGGCAGATAAATCAATCTGTGAATGAACTCATGTTAATTTCAACTCTAGCTTGCACACATTCTCAACTTTTCAAGTAAGCTTTAAGTTCATTAGCTTATATTCCCTTTGGAATGAGGGAAAGTGTTGGATGAAATTGTATTGCCCAAAAATGAAAAATTATATATATAATCACTACTTTTGAACATAAATTGTCTTTTTTAAAAATTTTCTACAATGTCAAGTGTGCAATATCAAATTTCCTCAAGCAATGTCAGGTATCTCTGTTAACTATTTTATATAATTAAGATCTGGTTAGCAGTAATCGATGAAAATAATCTTGCATATTAAAAAAATCTGCAAGTTATTTTATGCATTAAACTTAACATGAAAGCTTGGTGTTTTCCAATTATGTGTATATGTATATTTCAATATAATTTATGCATCAGTACCATAATTATGTTTAGCTTATTGTAAGTTTAACTTACAATAAGCTAAATATAATTTATTTTAAGCATTTAAAACTATTATTAAAAAAATTAAATGAAAAACACTTGTAATTGTTCAACATTATCATTTATTTGATAAACTTTACCTGTGCAATGAACACTACTATACATTGTTAAATCAACAAAATCAATATATATAAACCATGAGATTATGGTAAATCACATAATCACAGCTTTAAAATATTTGAACTCCATATCACACTAAAATTGATCTAGATTTTGGCCATGATATGAAGTTAAATCTTTATGAACATGTCTGATCAAGTATGTGATATTCATAGCAATATTTTCATTAAACAGCAAAGAGATCAAAAACTGTATAGTGGAACATAATCTAAAATAATTTTACAAATATATAAATAAAGTAACTATTGACTAGTTAAATATTAACAGTATTTTTACAAAAACTTATTAATTTATTATATAGCAACACTTATAAAACAGAATTTTTTTTAAATACAATTTAATTTTTTTAGTTTTGCTTCATTGCATAGAAATTGATGAGTCTGAGCACTATGTTTCAACATAAGTTTTCAAGAGAGCAAATATTACACAAATTTTAAGCTAATATAATCAGAACAGTAATTATTTAACAGATTATGCTAACAGCCAAAAATTGTTGCTTCAAAACATGTGTGTAAAAAATTATATTTATGTATGTATGTATGTATGTATGTATGTATGTATGTATGTATGTATGCATGTGTGTGTGTGTGTTTATATATGTTTGTTTGTGTACAATATATATATATCTCTATATCTCTTTCCAAAACAAGTACTGAGTCAATCCACTTCACTTTTAAATGTCCAACATATGTCTTCAATGAAATTCAGATTTCCTTTAGTATTTTAATCTTCTATCACCAATTCTGTAAATCACTATATTCCATTATACACATTTTTTAAATGTACCAGGAAATATCAATAAAATCAATTTAGATTTGCTGCCTGCCAATCAATTCCATGTTATGAACATATATATTTAGAGGCAGCTTTCTAGTATAACTGAGAGAATAGTTGATTCTTTATGCTGCTAAAAATAGTTAATTTTTTAATGATGTACTGCATGACATGAAGTATATTTACATGATGAAATAGTTGCTATAATTGTGTACCCTGAACATAAAATCCTGTAAACATTGAACTTGAAGCTGGCAGTGAATCAGCCGACACTTTCATATCACCAGGTGACCTTTTCCCAAATCTCTGACCTTGATGAGATGGTCTCATTGGCACATGTAACAAGCTTCTACTAATCCCTCCATGTTGTGAAGCTATTAATAAAATCATTTTAAATGTAATTATTATATTTTACTAAAAAATACAAAACTACATTATATACCTGAAGTGGATGGTGAAGAGCCTTGTAATGTGTAACCATATGCTGCAAAAGCTGCAGATTTGCCAGCTTGTGCAGCTGCTAATTCGGCAGCTGCAGTTGCCAATGTGTTTCCTCTACCTCGGCTTCCACGACGTCCAGAACCACGAGGTCTTCCACGACTTCTACCACTCCCACGTTTTTTAGCATTTAAATTATTCACTTGTCCAATTACATTTTCAGGTCCTATAATTTTAAATTCTGATGACTTATAATTTGACTGATTATATTTTACTTTATTTTACATACCTGATTGTAACCCTGGCTGATTTGTTAATGCTGGTACTGGTGTAGCTGCTGGACTACCATCATCTACCACAAGAGGCCCTTCACTACTCGTGTCATCTTGAGCAATAATAAAACTACTCACTGAATGCTACAAGTAAATGTTGAATAAAAAATTATTAAAATTTATAATGTTTAAATTTAATTAAGTGCTTTTTAACACCAAGTATAATTCTACTGATCATATGAAAATCAATTAATATAATTTATTCAAATGTATATTTTCTTATCTTTTTTAATGTAACAAAGATGTAATGGGATAAAGTTTTGTTATGGCTATATACAGTAATAGCATGTAATGTATACAGTAATCTATTTATACATGCAATTCTAATTAATTTTTTCATTACAAAAGTTAAAAAATACTGGTTTTCTCAGAAAATTCAACTATAAATCTTTTTAATAAAGTAATTTCCATTATTTAAGCTATATTCTTATATATACCTATTTAATCATTTGTTATTACGTCATATTAAAAATTAATTCAGCTAATTTCATAATACAGTAAAACCTAGTACCTGATTAAATAATCCTAAAATATTCTGTACATATGCATTAAAATTAGCATACAGAAATAAGCAAATAGTTAAAAACTAACCTCACTGAAAGGACTCGGAGGCACTGAATCAAAACCTTGAACAGAATCAACTTCATGTCCAATTGAAAGAGAAGCAGCAGCTATTGTTACATTTTCTTCTGCCTTTTTTCTTTTATTACATCCCTTTTTTTCTAATTTTTCTCGTTTCCTTTTTCTTTCCCAACTATTACCATCTTCTTGCTGCCTGCGTTCTTCCTGTTTTTGTTGAACTACAAATATAAATATTTGTAAAAATTAATTTATTAAAATTAATTAAGCAGATAAATATAAATCATACACTTTCTTTCCAATTCATCATCATCTAATAATAGACACACTACTTCTTTATGCTTGAGAGTATCTGGTTTGAAATTTCCACCACTAATAACCATACGTTGTATCTGTTTAAATATAAAATAAATTACAAATTAAATATATGTTTATTTCTAAATATCAAGTCACTGATTTTCATGTCAATTTTATGACAATGATAAAAAATTTATAAATAATTATTGAAAAATTTTAATTAAATCATATACAGTAGAACCTCTCTAGTCCATCCTCGGCTAGCCCGTCACTCCAGTTAATCTGACCGTGGTCAGAGTCGAGAAACTTGTCCCGACTCGTCGGTGACTCACCACGTTCTTCTGTGTTCGTTACAGTATATGTTTTACATTGTGTGTACATGTACAATTTTGTGTGTTTTTTCAACATGTCAGGAGTGTAATGTAAACACGTTACTCTTCCATTAAATGAAAAATTAGCAGTGCTACAAAGACTGAACAAATAGGAATTTTTCCAAAAAATTTCCGGGAACTCAATGTGGGCATTACGACAATAAAAGATTGGAGAAAAAATTGGTAAGACATTGAATCATACACGGTGAAAATAGATAGTGAAAACGGTCTTAAGAATAGGAAAACATTGAGAAAGCCTAAACTCAAACTACTTGACAACGCATTGTGGATGTGGGTTCTGCCAAGAAAGAAGGAAGGGAACCTTGATATCTGGTCCCATTATAAAAGAAAAGGTAATAGCTTTGCACAAAAAAGTAGAAGCTAGAAGTGAGTTCACAGCTAGTGAAGGCTAGATTGATCACTGGAAAACCCATCATGGCATCCGGTTTGTTTCAATTTCTGGTGAAAAACTATCTGCTGATGTTAAGGCGGCTAAGGAGTTTTCTGTGAAGTTTCAAGAAATTGTCGAAGAAAATGAACTGTTACTTTGCCAAGTCATAGATGAGACAGGCCTAAACTATAAAATGCTGCCAAACAAAACGCTCACTGCATCAAATGAAACCGTTGCAGGAACAAAACTTATAAAAGATAGGCTAACCGTTGCTCCTTGCAGCAATGCTGTAGGTACACACAAGCTTCCCCTGTTCGTTATTGGCAAATCTAAGAAGCCCAGGGCATTCAAAAACAAACTTATCTTCCTTGCCGGTTTATTACCGCAATCAAAAATTTGCTTGGATGGACTGCCATCTTTTCAAATCTTGGTTTTTCAATGAGTTCATTCCATCTGTTGAAAAAAACTTCAAACAAAAAAGCTTCCTGTTCATGCTCTATTGCTGTTGGATAACGCACCATCACATCCATCTGAGAAGGATTTAGTGAAAGGAAACATAAAAGCTATCTTCCTTCCACCAAATGTCACATCACTTATTCCAACCAACAGATCAGGGAGTGATAGAATGGTTAAAGAGGTGCTATCGCAGAAAGTACATTAGATCAATTTTATAAAAGTCCAAAGAAGGTTGTAACATATTTGAAGCTATTAAATTGCTCAACATCAAAGATGCTATCTATACTATTGCTGAGTCATGGGAGGAACTGAAACTTGACACACTGCAAAAATCTTGGCATAAGCTTTGGCCAGAAGTTATGACCGAAACTGACCAGATCGAAGATGAGCAAAACAATGACATGCAGGAAATCATTAAAGATCTACAAATTGTACAAGTGAATGTCCCTGTCAGTGAAGTTGAGGAGTGGATTGCCCAATGTGACAAAGACTGTGAAACCAGTGAAGAGCTCAATGACGACCATATTATTGATGCTGTTTTGGAAAATAATAGTGAAGAAACTGAAAACGAGGACTCGGAATAATGATGACAAACCCCTACACAGATTTCACACACCGATGCCAAGAACACTTTTGATATTGCCCTTCAGTACATCGAGCAGAACTCGATGTACTGAACATTTACCTCAACACCTACAGACATTTTGTGGATCAAGAAAGGGAGGAACACTGCAGCTAAGTCTAGAATTTCATCTGCTAAACAAAAATCTATAACTGACTTTTTTCTAAGTAATTTTTTACTATAGGCAACCTTCAATTTTTACAGTATGTACAGTACAGTATGTAGTAAATACAGTATTGCTCTTTTTAATTAGTAATAACAGCTTTTGTGCGATTTATTGCAATGTTTTTACTGTAGAGAACAATACAGTCATTCTTGAGTTGAAAGATTGTCTATTTTACTTTTTTCTGATAATCTGACCTTTTTTGTGTTCCGACCATATACCCAGTCCCAAAGGTGACGGATTAGAGAGGTTCTACTGTATTAGCTAAATTACTGTGACAATGATATAACACAAAATAGATGTGCCATTACACCATTACTGCAACAGATAGTACACAGCACATGCCTGCATAAAGTGTATTAGTGTTTTGTCCCTGTACATCATACTTTTCCTGTTAGCAATCAAGTTGTGCTAGTTATGTATCGAACGCCGTTCAGGGAAAAATTCCAAATTAAAATAATGTCACTTGCGGTAGTACAAATCAGAAATTCATATATAATTAATCTGGTCATCTTTCTCTTACTGGTTTGGTCTCGACTTTCATCGATCTTACTCTATTCTCGAGATTAAGGAAGGACAGAGACTAGATGGATGATAGTGGGAATTTATAGGCCTACGATTTTTTCATATTGCAGCCCAATAAGTATCCCCCCAGTAATCAAATGAATAAAACCACTGAGTACTGGCAGTTGGTTGTAGGTTCACGCACGGCCAATGGACTGGCCACGTGCAGTTTTCTGTTTTCTTTGCATTAGTAACATTTATGTAAAGCTAGCCACAATTTAAAAGTCTTTCCAGGGTGCATCCTCCTTGGCAGATTGCTCATGTGTCATGTTTCCATAACTAAATAAACCAAACCAATTTAAATAATTTTTTCTATAAATGCAATATTTATGAGGACATGCTTAACTACCACAAAACCTGGACATCCCACTCCCTCCCCTTAGTAGCTCATAAACCCATTGCCCCCAAACTTCTTTCACTGATATTGCTTAAGATGTTCTAACGGTCAGCCAAATTAGTGTACATGCAACAATTTTAAGGCACAAAGTAGAGATCAAAGTCTTTTTCTGTGTCGATGTTTATTTTTCCTATTTATTATCATGGCAACATTGCTTCATTCAAAATTTCCTGTAGTTGTAATCTATGTAATGTGCACTTTATTCATATATTGAGTCTTACTGCCAAATCTGCTTCAAGTATCTTTATGTTTTTGCTGAGCTTTACTTTTCAACCTGGTTTCACTAGTTTTTTATTGGATCACATAAAAGCAATTATTCTTGCATTTTTACAAGAATTTTTTAGTTATTTAAACAATCTAATATTGTCTTTCGAATGTTAAGGTTAGCAACTTCCATAATCCCTTCTACTATGTATCAGACCACTGGTAGGGAGGCATTCAAATAGATATTGCATGATATGAGTTTACCAGTCCCTACACAAAATATGTTTTAAGTGGTTTTCGAGGGTCTGAGTCTAAATATTTGGTCCATTTTTTCATGAAATTTGATTCATTAGCAGATTACCATTTAATATTTGGCTGTAAATGAAACAGTTTGTTCGTGCTAACATTAGAAATACAATATTTAAACATTTTCCAGCACTTGTTCCAGTAGATAAAAGCAGAAACAGCCCATAGGATGGATAGAAAGTAAGACGTCTGTATATCACCAGTTCCTTTTTAGAAATTTTTTATAAGTTTAATCGAATATATTTACATTTTTTAAAGGACTTTTTTAAATCCTGGTGGCATGTAGCAGCCTATAAAGGAAGGTCTGTCGTCATGAATGTGTAGTCTGGAACACAAGAAATAAATGGTCCCTTTTGGGCAGACTTTGTCTTTAATTTTATTAACAATATTTAAACTTTTTTAAGATGATATATTTTCAATTGGCGTCTACTTGACCAATGAAATTGTTTCATTTCATACCATCTGAGTATTGTGATAGACATGACAATGGTAGGCTAAAATAATCAAACTCTTTATATGGTTTTTGTTTTAATGTCTGTTATATCATGTTATTTGATTTATATAACTGTTACTGTGAAAGACCAAAATTAGAGAATGTCGATATTCTCCGGTGAATGTCGACACACACAAAATACGTGGGTGAAAGTCCAAATATTTGGTTATATTATTATACATTCGAACAATCGCCGGTTTATGTCGACAAGCACAGATAAGCTTTGGTGGAGGTCGAAATGACACCCAAGAAGCCGATGTTGACAGTCTATCGCCAAATACTTTGTGGATAGCCGGAGGTAGGACACGGTCGTACCTCTTTTTCCGGCAACGGTTTGGTGGAAACTGCTCACTTTGTCACTGGATGGCGTTTTTGTTCTTTTGATCCCGTGAAGTGGGGATCGGTTTGTCAGGTCGAGTGGCGCAGTTTGAGAGGGTTCGTCGGTAAGGCGTCGGCGATACCCGAATAAAAGACACCATTAACAGATCAGTTTGTAATTTGTAAAGAAAAGTTACTTTCCATAGATGAGATTTCTTCTCAAGAAATATTGCTGAGAGAAGCAGCTGCAGCTAATTCGAAAAGTGGAAGGCAAGGCTATACACGCTGTCATTACAAAAAAAGTGTTCCACGAATAAATGCAGTTGTAAAAGCAAGGGACTCTTGTGCAATTCAAAGTGCCATAACAGTCTACTTTGTTGTAATAAATAAGATTGTATAATGTTAATCACATAATTTATATGTAAGTTTATTATTGTATTATTTTCTTTAATGATTAAGAATGTACTATTCATTTTAGGTTTAACAGTTTTTTTAAATGTGCTGTTACTTAAGCTTTCTCCTATTTTGACATATTAAAAAGTTGCATTTTTGTCTTAACGTAATAAAAATATTTTTATTCAATATTCACCATCAGTGCATGCTGAATGTCAACATTTGCTGGTGTAAGTGAGAAATAATGATATTTAGCAAATATTTCTTACATACACGAAACGACTGTGTGAATGCCGACATTCACCTGAGAATCTCGACATTTGCTAGATATCGGTCATTCACAGTAACATAACTACAAATGTTATCTTATGTAAGGGTTTATCAAACCCAGTGCCCAATCATTTTAAAAATTCTTTAAATTGTGTAGAGGAAGAAAATTTTAAAAAATGCTTTAGATTGGGCACTGGGTGTGATAAACCCTTACATAAGATAACATCTGTAGTTATATAAATCAAATGCTATAGTATATAACCAGGGTGGCCAAGCTCCTTGATAGTCTGAGCCATTTTTCAAAATTTGAAATTTTTTCGCGAGCCGCAATTAAATACGTATTAAAAAGGTATGCAAAAAAGGTATTAAAAAATTTTTTTACAGAAATTATATTTATTGAAAACATATAAATAAAAGTTATTAAAAATTAAACACATTTATTATACTTCTTTTGATAATTCTTTAAAATTTGGTGAATAATTGGTGACAGCACTTCTCAGTAATTCTTTCAGATGCTGGTTAGTTAATACTGATCGGTGTTTGGATTTCACGAATTTTAAAGTGGAATAAAATGATTCACATAAAGTACATTGTTCCGAATATTGAAATAATTCGACAAGCAGCCTTTTTTAATTCAGGATACTTCGATTCTGGTACAAATTTCCAAAATTCAGTAATCGACGTTGACTTATATTTTAATTATAGAGCTCGATCTTCTTGCATCTCTATTAATTCTAATTCTTCAGATGCTTTTTGGGTCATAATTATATTGGAAATGGAAAACTCACCTTGAATTATGTTAATTTCAAATGGATTCAGAAAAAAATCAAGAGACAATTTAAAATATTTCAAGTCTTGAAATCTATTTTGGAATTCCGTCAATATTCCTTCTAGCTTTTTTATATACTCATTGAGTTTTTCTTGTTTAATATTGGAACAAATTTTTTTAATTCGAGGAAAATGACAAAATGTTTTATTTTTAGTGTCCTTTTGAAAAAGTTGTAATTTAGTTTGAAAACTAAATATACATTGTGAGAGGTCAGATATTATTTTATCTTTCCCCTGCAATTGTAAATTCAGTGTTTGCAAATGTTCCATGACATCAGTCAAAAACATTAAGTCTTGTAACCACTTGTCATTGTCTAATTCTGAATAGGTTATTTCCTTTTCTTTTAGAAATGCAGTTATCGGATCAAACAAATCTACAAATTGATTTAATACGTTGTAGCTAGATAACCATCTAACAGTGCAAAAGAAATTAATGTCATTTGGAAGTTCTTTGTCCTTTAATTCTTCAAGGAAATTTTTGAATTGTTGATGATTTTTTGCATTGGTGTGAATGTAATTTACAATGTGTAACACTGTTTTCATAACATCAGGATATTTTAAATATTTTGTAACGAGATGTTCTCGGTGAATTATGCAGTGAATTGGTATGAATTGTGGAATTTGAGAACCATCTTTTAAAAGCCCAATAAGACTGACTTTTTTACCCAGCATTGCCGAAGCTCCATCAGTTGCAATGCTTACAAGTTTATTAAGAGGCACATCATAAATTTTCATTATGGAATCTAATGCATTTTTAATATCGACACCGCAAGTTGACTCTTGAAGTGCTACTAAATCTAATAATTCTTCTTTAACAACGAAGTCAGGTGAAACAAAACGTATGAAAACTTCCAATTGCGGAAGATCTGTGATATCCGTCGATTTGTCAAGGGCTAAGCTGAATGCAATACAGTTCTTCAAATCATTTTTTAAATTATATTCAAGAGATGCATTAATTGCAGTTATGCGTTGTTCGGTTGTGTATCTCGAGATGGGAATTTGCGAAACAACTATGTGCAATGCTGCATTATTTGGATCTAAAACTTTAAGTACATCTTCCAAGTTTTTTTTAATAAACTCTCCCTCTCCATATGGGCGCTTTGCATGAGCAATATTCCAGGCAATAACAAAACTGGCTTCAGCCACATTATTAGCTTGATTGCTAAATGTCGTCAAAATCGACTGTTGTTTATTTAAATTTGATTTTAAAGAAGCAAGTTTATCTGATTTTAATTTGGAATTTGGTGGATACTGATTAGAAAACTGAAGATGATTGGTTTCATAATGTTGACGTAAATTGCTAGTAACAAACTCGAACCATGTAACAAAAATGCATTGTTATCTTGGTAAATGACTTCATCATCACCATCGAACATGTTTTCAACTAATGGAATAAGAAAGTTTGTCAAAACTCCAATGCACATCTGGACATTCACTGGTAGTGCAATAAAGTTCTTGCCTGGTTCTTTACTTGACATGCAACTCCAAATAATAACTGAGTTATAAAATTTAGTCATTTTCTTCCTTACAGGGTTCATTAGAATAGTTAAAAAAATTTCAGCATCATCTCCAAAACCAATGCAAATTTATGACTCATCATTGAATATAACTTTGTCCAGTTATTTATAGTTCATGATTACTTTGTTTTGATCACTAATCTTGTTTTCTTGTGTTTTGATGTCAATGCTGGTTTTTGTTTTGCCTTTTTTTTTTTTAATAAAAAAACCCATTCCTTTCAAATAATTTCTCATTTTTCTGTTACAAACTATAACACCTGTTATCACTTCCTATTCATCTCTTTTGTGGTACAATTCTTATTTTCAAAACATCTGTGTTTAGTTTGATATTTGGTGACTTCAATTAGTCTGCTCTCCTTTCAAAATATTCCAGTTTATTGATACTTACACCAAATTTTAGATATAGCTAACTGTGAACAACCTACAACTTTTGCAAAAGTCTTTGTTGAACTGTAATATAAAATGCATACTTTGCAACAGATTTGTTAAAAGTTATTGCATTTTTATTTGAGAGGGGGAAAATATATGAAAAAGGATTTTGTAATGAGGTGCTAGTGTATCTTGATTCCTTAAATTAGATTCAATATTTCAAATATTTTTAATAATAGTTCCTAATTCTTGAATACAGACAATTGCATGACTACTTTTTGCAATATCTGCTGTTCCAAAATATAATAATGTCATAGTAACAATTAATAATAAAGTTATCATTTATAGTAATTTATTTCATATTTTATTATATATTATTTGTTATTGTATTCCATAACTCAACATATCCTTTTATTACAAAATGCAAATAGTAGTGTGCCTATGACAGTATAACAGTGTAGCAGTTCTGTGTCAAATGCTAGTCTTACAGTCTTATTGGTTAATAAACAAACTAAAAGTTCTAAACAATAAACTTTTTCAAATAAATACTTCTGACATGCAAATTTTTCAATCTTCAACATAAAAAAAAAATAATTAACTAGACAAAAAACTTCTGAAGTGTTCAACCTATATAAAAGTATTTCAATGCAAAACTTTTGTACAGGTTGGTAATTAAACATACTTTCCAAATAAAATCAAAACAGGCTCAATAAATGTGATAAAGTGCTAGATAATTACTTCAAATTACAAATAATCAAGATCCATATATTTTGTAAAATGAAAGTGTCAATAACCCATTTCATCTTAGTTTTAATCAAGTTCTACATATCTATTTTTGACCTAATGCATTTGTATATAACAATGAAAATGCAATAAAATTATATTCTAAAAATAGTAATATTGTCCATATTTATTTGTAAGTATAACTGCTAATAAGTTTAATTACAATATTATCTGGACAACAATCATGATTTATTAGCTTTTAAATAACATTCAAACAATGTTATGTCATAAATTTACCTCAGATTTTTCCTTTGCCCTTTGTAAAATTCTTTCTTCAATTGTACCTTTACATACTAAACGATAGACAGTAACTTGTTTTGTTTGGCCTAGACGATGAGCTCTATCCATTGCCTGTTGATCAACAGTTGGATTCCAGTCAATATCATAGAAAATGACCTAAAAAATAAAATATAACATATTAAGCATTACTTTTCATTGGTAATGTTATTTTTTTAAAATTAATTGATATTTTTCTTTTTTTATACATGAATTAACTTTGATTCTAAGTATTATAAATTCTTTTTACTATTTTAATTCATTAATCACAGCATATTTTATTAATATGTAGGTTAAATTCCAGACTATTGCTGTAAAGTGAATACAGTCTTAAAGCTAAACACATCCTTTTTTTTCCACTTGCCAATATATATAAAAGACAAAATATATTTATACTATTATTAAGTGTGCAATAACACTAGGTCTAAAATGATGATCCAAATATAATAATAATAAAAAAATCTCCAAAAACATCCTCAAGGGCAAGACAAGTGCCAAAATTAATGTGTTCAAAAATACTGTTAGCAAAATGCTGTAAAGCAAGCTCTTTAAAGTGAGGCATGTCTGGATTCGTTACATTACAAATTACATTTTAATTGATTTTAGTAATTTACCTCTATATTGCTATTTTTAAATCAAAATTTGATCATAGTGATATTATAGCAAACTATTTTCTCTCTTTTTCTAATAGTAAAACTCAAATAGAAAATAAAAAGTAATGTTTCTTAATTTTATAATGAGGTATATAAACATATCAAGTTTCAATGAATTCTGTCAAATGTATTTCAGTTATTTTTTGAAAATACCTTTCAGATTTTCTTTTTAAACTATAACATAAGATTAAAAATATAAATGTAAATGAAACTACTTTTAAAAATGTATTTAATATTGAAATTATCAAAAACCAAATAGTAATAGTAATAAAGAAATAATAATAAATCTATATTATTATTATTATATATATTCACAAACATATCTATTCCAAACATCCATGACATACAACACACCAAAAAAATTGATTAATATTCAGAACTTGCCCAAAAGTAAAGTACCTGTGAGAAATGGATAAGATATATACCACTTCTGTTCTTTTTCTGTACAAGCATCATACCAATTACACAACAAAGTCTAGAAAAATGCATTAGGTTTTAACAGCATGTAAATCATATTACAGAAAGCAGCTATACAAACACATCACACATACACTGGTAATTCTGAAATACAGATACATACATGAAGAACTCATAAACAATATAATTTTTTTTTTTTGTAGCTATGCCTTGACCTTGATTCAGCTTAGCATTAGACTTCAACATCAAGTAGGATACAATCCACTAATTAATAATAATAATAATAACAATAACCTAAATCCGCTACAGAAAGATTAACCCTTCCACGTAAAGAAGGTGGACGTGGCCTGATTGACATAGTTAACCTTCACTACAAACAAATACAGTCATTGCGAGAGTTTTTCTACAGGAAACAAGAAACATCACAATTACATAAAGCAGTAACTCTAGCAGACTCAAATAGCACACCATTAAACTAACACTCACATCACACAGACATGACACAACACATAAAAAGCATAGACACCATCAAGCAATCGTGGGCTCGAAAGGCACTCCATGGCAGGCATCCTTATGACCTGACCCAGGATTTTGTTGACAAAACTGCGTCAAACAGCCGGTTAGATCGGGGATGCCTCTTTGGGGAGACGGAAGGATTCATGATTGCCATACAGGATCAGGTCATAAATACTAAAAACTACAGAAAACACATACTCAAAGATACA
>NW_019386514.1:43082-88910 GCF_000671375.1 Centruroides sculpturatus | reverse complement strand
ATTATAGAAAGTCTTTGAGAGTTGAGGAAATAGGTTCCTAGTATATTGAGGTGACGATTAGGATCTTTAATTTATAAGAAATATTGTTTATAAGTTAAGTCTTTGATTTTTGTCGAATTCCAAAGGGGAATAGAATTAAGTTAGAAATAGATTGATTTGAGTTTGTCGGGTTGATTCTTGTTGAATTTCATTGAATAAATTATTGTTTGATTTTTACTAAATACTGTATATAGTTTATTACTAGAAGTTTAATTAAATATTTGATTTTTGTTATTGACAAACTTTGTCATTATTTAATTCGGTGCACGCTTAAAGTCCAGGCCTGGCACACTAACACGAATCCGCGTAAAGTACCCGTTAGGGAACGGCTATTTCCGGCACGCAGTAGTGTCGATAATCGTTGGAAAAGTCGGAAAAATAATATAGTACTTTACACAATTGAGTAGAAATACATACATCACACTACAGAAGGCCACTATATTGAATACATGCCACATTGTTAGGAAATTCCTGAATACAGACACACACACTGACACACTTTAATTTTAGTTTTGTTATGGTTGCTTTGCCTTGACTTTGGTCTGGCATAGTATACAGCTACCGGTGTGAACCGAGTATAACTCACAAAACACAACAATAATAATAATAATAGGTCTCCAACAGGACAAACTTACAGAGAACAAAGACTGACAAAAGAATATAACAACTTAGTATAACTGTATGCCTGAATACAACAGTTAAATTAATAAGTAAATGTATATATAATTATTATACTCTGGACTCAAAACCAAAATGATTTCAAAAGAAAAAACAACAACATTAACAAAGCATAAATAACACCACTCAAGATCTATTAGAGGAAGAACAAGGTCTTGTCAACACAAGTCTCTACTGGAAATAAATAAACATAATATGAGAATTTTTTTTCAAACAACAAAAAACATCACAATTATAAAAAGCAATAATGTTAGCAGCAAAATCATTACATTATTAAGCTATATATATAGTGTAATGTATATAAAAATAAACATTGTTATGATGTTTTGGACCTAGAAGAAACTCCTTGATAGACATTCTTGTAGTTTCACTTACCATATTTTTGCAGATTGTCTGGCACATTGGTCTATCTGGAGAAAATTATGAAATCAAATATTCCTGTATGGTAAAAACAGGCATGCTGGTTTAAGTGAAGTTATACATCCCTCTCTAGAGGGTGTATTTAAAAAAAAACAAACAAGTTTTTATTATAAAACTGTGAAACTGTCAACATTACATCAAAAACTAGGATTATATGTTTAAATTGTTTTATTGTCTTGTAAATGAAAACGCTCTTCCTGATTCTAAGTCAATCAAATTACAATGTTATTATTTTATTGTACTTGGAAGAATATTTTCTTTAATGTTTAATTAACAACTAGTTTTGTTAGATTTGTTTAATTTTATATTTTAGTGGCAGTTTAACCAGTATGCTGGTCATCATTCTGCAAAAATATGGTAGGACTATATAGATAAAATTGTATCAAACTACTGATTAGCTGATACACATTCATTGATAAACAAAATAATGTCACATACTAATAAAATTGCAAGAATGATAAGTGTACACTGAAAAATTCACAAAAACTTTTAGTGAATTTAATTTTAAGTGAACACCATTTACATTATAGACATCCATCCCAAGCAATCAGACAGAAACAAATTAACTACACCAATACATAGAATTTGACTCAAGAATAAGTTTATTGAAATAAAATATTGGATTCTGATGTAGATAGCTACTGTAGAAAAAGCTAACAAGGGATCTTGCTTGACTTTCCTGACACTTGCAACAGGAGATAAAGGAGACCATTAGAAAGTCCAACAATTTTCAATTATATTACAATATAAAATTTATTTAACAACAAAAACTTAAGAGGAGTAATTTTGTTTAATTATGAGAAATTTCTCTATTTAAAAAATATTTAAGTTTAAAAAACACTAAAAAACATGAGTACAATATAAAAATTGTTTATAGCATCATCTGTTATGAGACTATTAAAAAATAATTTTTCTTATTAATTATTATAAAATAGCAAAAAGCTTAATGTTAAAGGTAGAGACAAGTTTTTAAAATTAATATATCAATAACATGTAAAATATTCATTAAGTCATCAAAACTTAAGCATAGATGTCATAGTTAACTAAATTATTAATACATATAATAGTATTAAGATAAACTTCACTTACTGTATCAGCAGCTGTTAAGTTAATTCCAAGACCACCTGCTCTTGTACTTAATAAGAACACAAATATATCTGACCTATATAAAATACAAAAATTTAATTCAATACAAAATTTTAAAACACTGTAAAATTTAGTAAATTTTTTCTTACCTTGATTGAAAATCAGCTACCATATCTCTTCGATCAGCAATTTTTGAAGAACCATCTAACCTCATATAAGTATGTTTTCTATGCCACATGTACTCCTAGATAATAAATTTATTAATTTCAATCACCATAAAGATAACTTTGATATGCAATTACTATACTTCAGAACTATAATGAATAGTTTATTATATGTAAGGGCTAAATTTGTATGTATTATGTTTTCCCCTTAAATGCCATGATTTTCAAACCTTGATATAAATATGATTTGGTTCCAAGTGGATCAAATTAAGGTTGTTCAATAAGGCATATTTTATGTTTTATATGCATTTTTAAAACAAAGAATTTGATTTTTAATTGCATATTTTGCAATTTGATCACTTTTGAAACTAAGTGTTTTATAAATTTGCTTGTATAATTTCAAGTGCAACAGGAAATCCTCATTAATTTGAAATTCAAGGGACAAAATAATCATGACTTCAAATTAGCCAAGACTTACATATTTCTGTACAATATGCCAAATTCATGTAACTGATGGAATTTATTAAGCAAACAGAATAAACCTATGTATACAGAATGCTATTTTCATTAATTAACTCTTTAAGAAAGAACACTCAAAATGCATTTCAGACACAATAAATAGTCCCTCTTCAGTTAGTGTTCATACTTCAATATACATTATAAAGTTCATTACTAAAGTGTTAACCATCATTAAAGAATTTGTGAATTGTTTGTTTGTTTCTTAAGTTATTGCAACGCAACACTTGGGTGATCTGCTACTAGGCAGATTGCCCAAGTGTTTGAATTTTATTCGAAAGGAATAAGGGCTTTGCATCACCATTGGAAAACATACATGGACCTCCAAATGAACATCATACTCTAACATTTTTTCCATCATCATTTCTACATAGTGAGGCTACAGATTTTTAAGACCACTCATATATGTGTACACACACAAACCACTAAACAATGGTCATTTTTTCCAGGAATGTTTCTTTTTGAATAACAATGCACATGCCCAACAACAAGAGTTGTAAAAAAGTCAGCATTTTAATCAATTAAGTTTTTTTTAAGAACTCAACAGTCTTTCAAAACTTTGTTACATAAGAATTACCATATTACTTGAATATTAGTTGGTTTTTTCCCCCAGAATAATGTTCCCAGTTTTAAAGGGAAATTTTTTTTTTTTGCTTGCTTGATGGGATAAGACAACACACACAAGGCTATCTACCAAGAGGAGGTGTCTCTCAGGAGGACTTTCTATAGGAAACTGACCCTTATTTAATTGTTATACACATGGATTGAACCATGGAAAACTCTATATAACTAACCTGTTGATCAGGCACATACTGATGGGTCACTTTTCATTTCACATATTTTGAAAAATAAATATTTCAGATGATTTTATATTAAACTGTAAAAAATTAAATAATATATGAATATAAATTTTGTAACAATACCTCTAGCAAGTCAATCATTCTTGTCATTTGAGAATAAATTAACACTCTATGTCCTTCCAATTTTAATTTTTTCAATAATTTATCTAGAACTTGCAATTTTCCAGAATCTGTTACAAGTAACTCTTTATCTGTGAAAAAAATTTATTTAATATTAATAAGGAATTTGTTTAAAAAAATTATTAATATAATCTAAATTCTGATTTAGGTTTATTTTTTAAAACACTTACATGGAATAACAATATGTGACCACCCAGAATTTGGTCGATAATCTATTATTCCATTACATGAAGCAGATTTAAACCAATGCTTTTTATATTTAAAATGTAATGGTGTGGCACCTGGATAGCCATATAAAAGTAACCCATACAAGTCTAAATCTCCAAAAAAGTATTGCTGAACTTGCCACCGAACAGCATTGATATCATTACAGTACCAAATCCAGGGTAGCACTTGTACCTAAAAAAATTAACACATTTGTTTTTTATTACTTTATTTATTCTATTTATAAAATTTACTAATAATATATAAATGTATACCTTTGGACAAATATCAGTTAAAAATGAAGGCAGAGAAATCGGTTGAAAACTGATAAGTTTAGATGGTCTTTTAACACGAGGAAAAGTTGGGACGGTTGTATTCGTATGAGGAGGACTCTGAAGTTTCTGTAGAAAAATGTTTTTAGTACTTAAAAATAAACAAAAAATAATTTCTATCTTTTGTTTTTTAATTATTATTCTTTCTTATTTAGTTTATATACCACAATTATTGTTTTTGAAGTTGTGTAAAGAATGGCATTGCAATTTTATTAATAAACTATGTCCACTTAGTTAAAAATCAAACTCAGATTGTTTAAAAAAATATTTCCAATATTAAAAATACAAAATCATATACTTACAACCTAAACTTGTAAGTAATGATTGTGTTGTAGTTTAAAAGTTCAAAACAAATTAAATTATTCTATTAAATAAATGTGTCTATGAAAAAGTTAAAGAATTACTTTTGGTATTGTAGGCACAGATGAACTATTTAAAGTAGCTGACATGATGTGAGACTTATTGATTAATTTTTGATGCCTCATTTCTCGATGCTGTGGTGTCTCTGGCATGCAATGAAGAATGTAAGAATTTATGGTATAAACAGAAGTACAATATTCAGTAAACACAAATAAGTTTAAGGCACTGTTTTCAAGTCTAGAGCAGATTGAGAACTGCAATGGTGTTAGTAGTAGTCCATAACGATCCATTTTACTGTAAATAAGAATATAAATATAATTTAATTATGATAATTAAATTCTTAAAAATTTTAATAATAATATAATTATTTCTCATAATCCAAACATTTCTCTTAATTTTTGGGAAAAGTTTAAAACAGCAAGAAATAAAAAAAAACTCTCCTTGTTACTACATTTATTTTTAATTTGGCATACTCTATCATTAGAAATCAAGTTCTCATTCATCATTTCTAATTATGAAGACATGAAGGAATTGTCAGCAATACAAATGCTAATCTATTGGCCAAGCAGGAAGCTTCTTACCACACTATTCTCAGCTCTTAGTATTTTTTCTACTACTTTTTCTAGAGCTGTCAAAGATTTGGCTATTTCCAGTTAAAGTAGTAAAGGCTAACTCTTGGTCTAACACAGAATAAGGCATTTTTGCTAATTTCTTGCTAGCTTCTTAATTATGAAATTTCTAGATTTTGGAAAAAATCATGTTTGCTTCTTGGTTGATATCATGATCAGTTTTGCAAACATTTGTACATTCCTCACCAGCCTTTTGCCACTTCTGTAGAACTACTGAGGAAACTCCTCTGCATCTCATTTATGTGAGATGCAGAGGAGTATGCATATCTTTGCTTAGAGTAGACTTGTTCATCTGGGTTTCTTTTTGAACCGTAGTGATGTCTACCAGAACTCCTTGAGATCCACAATCTTTTTTAAAAGAAAAAGAGTTCTGAAGTAATTTCTCATGGCATGAACAATAAATCTTTTAGGTTAAATTGCTTTTGGCTTAGCTCTTCACTTGTACAATCTACACAAATAATACATACAGGTTTGAAGTGTGAATAAAATCACTTAGTAGAAACTAGCTGAAAAATACAAGCTACATTTCCTGATTGTAAGTGTATAATTTAAAAAATCTCGATGTCAGAAAAATAATACTTACAAGCTGTGCTAACAAAAACAACTCTTATAATCAAGACGATTCATAGCAGTAAGCTAAATATTAATACAAATTCTTGAAAATTATATGATAGTATAGTATTTGCTAAATATACAAATTTAAATACTAAAATCAAAAATCATTGGTAAATACAATAATTGTAATCCTAATTGACCTTGATGTTAGAGATAGTATATTCAGAATTTTTCACGACAGTATCAAGATACTTTATTTACTCAAGAAAACTTACATTCAAATAAAAAAAAGGTTAGTGATGTTATATATGTGTAAAACAGATTAAACATTTTAAAATTTATATATTATACAACTAAAACCTTGTATAAATGTATAAAAAAATCTTTGCCTGTAATATGCACACATGGTTTTTTCAAGATTAACTTCTCATTAAAAGACTTTTTTATTTACATGAAAAATAATAACTTATCTAGTGTTTTGTATATCTTTACAGTTGACCCCCCTATAACACGGTCTCCTATAGTTCGAATTCCTATATCACAGTGAAAAAATTGCGACAGTATTCATACAAACATGCTAAAAAACTCCTATAATTTGGTAAAACGTCATCACCGACTCGTGTCACAACAGGATTGGTTGAATCTAGACCAATAGCGGATATTGCACAAACTGTTGAGTTTAAACGAGCAGCAGACCTACTAAAAACCATTTATTATTTAATGTCCATAAAAATTATATTTATATTAATGATGTCTCCAAAGTTCAGCGAATTTTTCGCAAAAAAAAATAATTTATCAGGAAGCACGCGAGTGCCATTTGATGACAAGCTCTACAACGAAAACAAGCTTAAGCAATGACGTAGTTGAATGGTGCACACTCGGTAAGTAATCCTACAATTTTTTGTTTATAGCATAGTTTATATGGATTATTCCCAAAAACTTATACGTATTTTGGAAATGTTGTGTTAAATTAGTCTAGAATCGATTAATTTTATGGAAGAAACCTTTCAAACAGCCGTAGTTTGTAAACTGCATACGTGCCAGACTGTGATTGGCTGGACTCGTAGAAAATGGATTCATAAAAACCAGAACATATCTACCATGTTATGGGGGGTTGACTGTATTTTAATTTCATATACATATATCAAATTGATATTTCGAATATAGTTATTTGGTTTAAATATTAAAATTAAAAAATAAAATAAAATATTAGTTTCTAAAAAAATTAATAAATAGAGTTACCTACATAGCAAGCTGGCTAAAAAATACTTACATGAATACCTCTAAATTTAATTATTTAGACATCAAGTCTCTATACATATACAAACATTTCAAAGCCCAATGATTATACTAAAGCCAAACAATTACCAGATTAAATCAGGCTACATTACTGCTATTAATAATTAAATACCAAGTAATTTGGCATTACAGGCAGATGTTAGGTGCCGTCTCTTATTAAATTAAATAATTATAATTAAAGTAGTATTTACAGTAAGACCCAGCTTAATGCTGATTCAATATAACACGGTCTGCTCTAAGCCTAAAAAAAAGCTCAAAATTTACTCTGATTCAAATTATTGTGGCATTTCATTGATTCGTATATAATACGATTATTCCCGAACACAAACCAATCAGCAAAAAGTGGCAAATCGTCACAGCACTGGACTTCCCTTAACTCTATATTTGTTTTGTGCAATTTTGGAAATAAATATAACATCATGGATGCCATAGACAATACTGACTTCGTTTGCGAGAATTAACTGATAACTGCAGGAACAAAGTGTGGAAGAAGTTATGGCTAAAAGTATCCAAGAATTCTCAACGAGAAGAGCCTTTTGCTGTATCATTAGGTTGACCAAATTGTCAACCTAATTGATACAGAAGGACTAGGAGATGTAGATGAGCAGGATATTGAGCAGTTACTGCAGGTTTCTGGTGAGAGCCTAACTAACGACAACCTTCAAGAACTGGCAGAACAAGGAATTCAAGTAGAACTGAAAAATAGAGATTTTGAAAACAAAGAACCCAAAAGTGACAAATGAAACTACATGACTTTATTGCAAAAAATAAGAATTTCAGAAGAGCCAGGACCTTCATCACAAAAAAATGAACTTTACATTTCTGTGTGCATATGTTTGTGTTATTTAACATATATTATTATTATGCAAATTAATATAAAAATAACTTAAAATTAAAGTCAAATTTGTTTATTTTAGGTCACGTGTTCCCCTTTCCCTATTTACTTTATGTTAAGATGACCTCATTTAACACTTTGTCGTCTAGGAATGCATCCCGNAAAAAAATAATTTATCAGGAAGCACGCGAGTGCCATTTGATGACAAGCTCTACAACGAAAACAAGCTTAAGCAATGACGTAGTTGAATGGTGCACACTCGGTAAGTAATCCTACAATTTTTTGTTTATAGCATAGTTTATATGGATTATTCCCAAAAACTTATACGTATTTTGGAAATGTTGTGTTAAATTAGTCTAGAATCGATTAATTTTATGGAAGAAACCTTTCAAACAGCCGTAGTTTGTAAACTGCATACGTGCCAGACTGTGATTGGCTGGACTCGTAGAAAATGGATTCATAAAAACCAGAACATATCTACCATGTTATGGGGGGTTGACTGTATTTTAATTTCATATACATATATCAAATTGATATTTCGAATATAGTTATTTGGTTTAAATATTAAAATTAAAAAATAAAATAAAATATTAGTTTCTAAAAAAATTAATAAATAGAGTTACCTACATAGCAAGCTGGCTAAAAAATACTTACATGAATACCTCTAAATTTAATTATTTAGACATCAAGTCTCTATACATATACAAACATTTCAAAGCCCAATGATTATACTAAAGCCAAACAATTACCAGATTAAATCAGGCTACATTACTGCTATTAATAATTAAATACCAAGTAATTTGGCATTACAGGCAGATGTTAGGTGCCGTCTCTTATTAAATTAAATAATTATAATTAAAGTAGTATTTACAGTAAGACCCAGCTTAATGCTGATTCAATATAACACGGTCTGCTCTAAGCCTAAAAAAAAGCTCAAAATTTACTCTGATTCAAATTATTGTGGCATTTCATTGATTCGTATATAATACGATTATTCCCGAACACAAACCAATCAGCAAAAAGTGGCAAATCGTCACAGCACTGGACTTCCCTTAACTCTATATTTGTTTTGTGCAATTTTGGAAATAAATATAACATCATGGATGCCATAGACAATACTGACTTCGTTTGCGAGAATTAACTGATAACTGCAGGAACAAAGTGTGGAAGAAGTTATGGCTAAAAGTATCCAAGAATTCTCAACGAGAAGAGCCTTTTGCTGTATCATTAGGTTGACCAAATTGTCAACCTAATTGATACAGAAGGACTAGGAGATGTAGATGAGCAGGATATTGAGCAGTTACTGCAGGTTTCTGGTGAGAGCCTAACTAACGACAACCTTCAAGAACTGGCAGAACAAGGAATTCAAGTAGAACTGAAAAATAGAGATTTTGAAAACAAAGAACCCAAAAGTGACAAATGAAACTACATGACTTTATTGCAAAAAATAAGAATTTCAGAAGAGCCAGGACCTTCATCACAAAAAAATGAACTTTACATTTCTGTGTGCATATGTTTGTGTTATTTAACATATATTATTATTATGCAAATTAATATAAAAATAACTTAAAATTAAAGTCAAATTTGTTTATTTTAGGTCACGTGTTCCCCTTTCCCTATTTACTTTATGTTAAGATGACCTCATTTAACACTTTGTCGTCTAGGAATGCATCCCCCACGTTAAATGGGGTCTTACTGTATTTTAATAATTATAATTATAAAATTCTAATGATATCTAGTTAGAAAAACTATGAAACGTTTCTTTACAACTTATATATTTATTAATTGTCATCGTTTTTCCAAATTTAGAAAAAGTGACAATAATTAAGGCTTAGTCATTAAGATATAAAATTACCATATTCTGAAAAAATAAGGTATCAATCTGAATTAATTTTTTTATTAAATTAAATATTTTTATATTTTAATACGAAAACTCACCAGGAGGATAAATGATTTTCATTCCAAATTTCCTTATAAAAAATCCTAAATGCAGTTTTCCAAAATAAATATAAAGATAACCATCTGGAAGGAAAAAAATAATGAAAATTACAAATGAAATCTTAAGTGAATTAGTTAAAATGTTATAAATTCTATTTCAGATTGAAATATTTTATTAACTAAATATAATTCATATAAATGAATTTAAAATTATTAAAATCTATATCTTTAAGCATAAAGAAAAACATATAATTAAAAAAAATTTACCTTGGAAGCAGACCTTTTAATGCTATATTGGATAATTCTGAAGGTGAAATGTTTATGAATCTTATGAATGAAAAACAACAATCTTTATGATGAATGATATCTGAAACAATTTTTAAAATAAAATATATTTAATTTTGCTATTGCCACATTGTATAATCAGCATACACATTACAATAATATACAATTTAATAATGATAAAAAGCTCACTAGATGAATCAGGAGGAAACAACAAATGATGTATATATTTTGGGTGAAATATATTCCATGTGTACATTAACAATTTTTTCTTGCTTGCATCATTCAAAGTCAAAAAGCCTTTAAAAAAAAATAAATAAATGTTCAACAATTAAAATAACATAAAGAGTAAGATAAATCTATACATTTTAAGATATGATTTCTATTTGAAAACACACATCAAATTTGAGTTATTCTGAATCAGTTAATATATAAATTTTCAAACTTTGAAATAAAAAATAGGATTCTATTAAAATAAATTTCAATTAAATTAGCTAATTTTTCAAGAAACTTGATAATTTAAAGTTCAAATTCTTACCTTCTCTAAATAATAACTGAGGCATAATATAAGGAACCATTTTCATAAAAAAAGAAGATTTGGCTTCTCTTCTTTCAAACAGATCAGGATGATTACATACCTAAAATAAAAAATAAGTAGGACTAATCCTTTATAAAATGTAATTTTGCTTTACATCAAGAAAATTATGAACATTACAATAAAAAGAAAATATTCTCCTTATTATATGATTATTAGTTTCACTTAGTAAAAAGCAATAAATTAAATATATGTGAATTTTTATTATAGCCACTAAAAACTATTTCCTACATTTCAATGTAAATGAATATTTTCTCTTTTATTGTTATGTACTGTACTTTCCAGATACATTTGGCAGCATGTTTTCGTCTTTAAATTAAAATTCAATTTTTCTATATTCTCAAGACTCATACATGTTTTCTGCACATTTAAACTCCTTTTTTAGAAATATATAATCCCATAATTAATAATAGTTTACAAAATTACAAAAAATAAAAATAGTATAATTTCATGCTTTATAATAAACTTACTTTACGTAGCTGCATAACTAAATTCATAAGATTTGAAGTAGATGTTTGGGTTTGAGATGATGATGGTGACTGAATCAGATCTTCAATAGAAATTTTGTTCTTTAGAGCTTGATATAATATTTTTTGACGTTGAGTCAACTGACAATACATTAAAATTTCAATCTGAAATAAAATGAATAAATGTTTTTAATTAGTTAAACCATAAATAACTAAAACACTGACATAAAATTTTAACAAAATACTTTAATGAAGAAAACTAATTTACAACAGCAATTATTTATTGTGACATCATCACAATGCCAAGCTGAAATTTTTAATCATATTTTTTAAATTTATTTAATTTAAAATATATGCTCTCCACTTCAAATTAATAGTGGCTTGCCCATGTACATGGTACAGTACAGTACAGTACATCATACTTTTCCTTTAACAATAGAGTTATGCCAGTTATCTATCTAACACCTTTCAGGGAAAAATTTTTGAATTGAAATAACATGACTTTCCAGTTTGTATCAAACATTCATATATAGTTAATCAGGGTCTCCTGCCTCTAAGGTATCCATAACTGGTCTTGTCTTTCATCTATCTAACTCCATTCTTGAGGTCGAGGAAAGAGACAGACAGATGAATAGACGACAATGAAAATTTAAAGGTCTACAATTTTTTCAAATTGCAGCCCAAAAAATCCAATGCTTTCACTACTACATACTCATATTCAGAAGCAGAAATATGAAAATAATAATAAAAAGAAAATATTCTCCTTATTGTATGATTATTAGTTTCACTTAGTAAAAAGCAATAAATTAAATATATGTGCATTTTTATTATAGCCACTAAAAACTATTTCTTAGTTTCATTTTATCATATTTCCTACATTTCAATGTAGATGAATATTTTCTCTTTTATTGTTATGTACTGTACTTTCCAGATACATTTGGCAGCATGTTTTTGTCTTTAAATTAAAATTCAAATTATAAAGTTATTTAAGAAAAAAAAAACTTATCAGATCTGTTGTTGTGTTTAAGTATTGATAATGTTTTGCTATAATTTCTTGTGAATAACAAAAGGGTAACTACACTTAAAAGTAAATTTGAAAACGTGAATTTCATAATTATGTTAACTGCTAATGCTAGGTCAGAAAACATAAAAAATCTTTTGTATACTACAAATATATTTATCTGTCATCACAACAACTTTACCTGAAACCACTAAAGGCATGTATATAAAACTTTGCACTTAAAACCACACAAATTTGTAATGCTAAAAAAAAAAAAAAAAAAAAAAATTTAAATAAAAAAGTAATTGATCATTATAAATATTTTCAATATAGTTTTTAATCTCTCTTCTGACTAGTTTTTATTTATATTCCTGCTAATAGCTTAAAGACACTATTTTGAAAGAATTCATAGCTTGCATTGTTGTAATCATTATAGATTAAACTAAGTAATGTGCCTAATACAGAGTTATAATATGTATTAAAAAATTAATTCAAATATAATTGAATATTTTAAAGAAATTAACAAAAAAAGTTTTATTTTTGAAATCAGATAAATATAAACAATTGCCATATAAATAGCATTAGTTATGATTATATATAATTTTTGTTTCAGTAATCATTTTTTAATTTGACTTTTTATATTATTTATATAAATGTTTGTAAAAAATTTAATTAAAAAGTTTTGTATTTAAATTAATTAGATAAAATTTAAAATAATTCATTTGATTATAGCAAAATAACATTAATTTATCATTGAATTACAGCATTCAACTTTATACCTTAATAATAATAATGTAGCTTTAAAAGAAAGAAATGAAAATAAAAATTATTACACTTTCACTGTTGTTTTAATGTGATTATTAGAAGAATTTTGATTGACTGTTTGTTTGAATTTTGAAACTTTGAATTTAATATGTTCTTAATATAAATTTAAACTATAATAACATTGAACTCAGAGAAAATATATTCTATTAAGACTATTTTTGATGGCTTTGAAAAGTTTTCAATCCCAAAATTTTTTAAATCCCAAAAGAAAAATGCCAAAAAATTATGACAGATCTGTCATAATTTTTTGGCATTTTTCTTTTGGGATTTAAAAAATTTTGGGATTGAAAACTTTTCAAAGCCATCAAAAATAGTCTTAATAGAATATATTTTCTCTGAGTTCAATGTTATTATAGTTTAAATTTATATTAAGAACATATTAAATTCAAAGTTTCAAAATTCAANTTCGGACGCCATTTATTGGACTATTAAGTTTGATAACTTGACTCGTGGGTACCTAAACATTTAGTATTTTAATATTAATTTAATGCAAATGTATACATACCCAATAATATTAAACAGAAAAAATAAATATATTCAATAAAAATCTTTGTTTTAATGAATGTACAATGTCGCGGCTTGGCAAATACGTCAACACTGAAACGAAAATCAGTCTGGTATAGGGAAAATCGGGAATTACACAGCAAAATCGCAAATTGTGCAGTGGTGTTATTGTGAATTGGCGTAAATTGAACCGGCGTAAACCGAGGGCTACCTGTATATTAAATTGTTCGGAAAGTAATTTTGTTTTTTGCATGGAAAAAACTAATTTTCATATAATATATAAATATTTTATTGAATTATATAATGACCATCATTCTGGTAGTAGCATAATTCCACGTTCTTTAAAGTTTTAATCTTTGCTTACAAAAAACTGATTCAAGTGATTTTTAACATCCTCATTTGAAGTAATGTTTTATTGTTTAAAAAATTTAGTAAAGACTGAAACAAGTAATAATCTGAGGGTGCCAGATCTGGCAAATATGGTGGGTGTGGTAGCACATTCCATCTAAACAGTAACAGTTTCTGACAAGTTACCAAACTTGTGTGAAGTCTGGCATTATCATGGTGAAACACTACATCTTTTCTGTTGATCAATTCTGGCCTTTTCTGTCTGATGGTACCACTCAATTTGTCCTGTTGATGGCAGTACACTTTCAAATCAATTGTGGAATTGTCACCAAAGAGAGCATCTCTTTCTTTAATAACATGTGGAATCCATGTATTAAGCTTTGAAACAGAACCAAGTCATTTCAAATGACCATAAACGGTTCAATTTGACAAATTTATTTTTTGTAAAATAGAGCTGGCGGAAATATAGTATTGTAAAAGCATGTAAACAGATAATAAAAATATCTTCTTTACTCTCCATGCCCAATCACCAGGAACAAACTACTCTCCACAGCAGAGACTACCTTTTTTTTAGAGGCTATGCCACTGCCAAATTATGTAAAACAGTCTAAAATGTCCACAGGTGACAATCCCTTCACAATTAAAAATATAATTATTCTTTATAAAATAGGGCTGGCGTGTTTACATGTTTTTACAATGTTAATACTGTTTTTCTGCCAGCCCTATTTTACAAAGAATAATTATATTTTTAATTGTGAAGGGATTATCACCTGTGGACATTTTAGACTGTTTTACATAATTTGGCAGAGGCATAGTCTCTAAAGAAAGGTCGTCTCTGCTGTGGAGAATAGTTTGTTCCTGGTGATTGGACACGGAGAGTAAAGAAGATATTTTTATTATCTGTTTATGTGTTTTTACAATGCTAATATTGACAAATTTAATTTCTTAGCAATTTCTAGTGCTGTTATTCAGCAGTTTGCTTCAATCAATACTTTATTTTGTCTTCATCAGCATCAACTGGCCTTCCAGAAAATTTTGTGAACCAGTTTTCGCACTGTTGTTCTGTCAACATAATTGTTTTCTTGCTTGAACAGCATTCTTACCTTTTTGATAATAAAAACGCAAAATATGCCGAAAATGCTGCTTTCGATTTTCTATATTTGATGGGACATAAAAAAATAAAGCAATTGCAAAGAATCAAACAAAATTTTTACAAATAAGCCTTGAAATGTCAGCTGTCAAAATATATAATGACAATATGGTTTAAAATGAAATTGGCAGGTAAAAATACAACTAGTTCCTTTGGTGATATAAAAATGAAATTACTTTCTAAACAACCCTATAAAATGGCAAAAGATTAATTTTGAGTTTAGGAATGGGTTTTATATAAAATTATAATTGCTAATAATGAGTAAAATCGCCATTAAGTCCAACCCCTACTTGAGAACTCCTTTTTTCCCCACCCTATCAACCTTTAACAACAAAAATCTAATAGAATCAATCCACCTAATATACAAGAAAGTTTTCCTTGCAAAATTTTGGAAATTTTTGACAAAAGGCATAGGAGTTATTAAGCTACAAAGTGGGTGAACAAAAGCATGCCACACACATATGTACAGAAAAACCCCCAAATTGTTTTTTTACATTTCTCAAGGTTTCTAGGTCCAGAGTCCAAAAATCTAAAAATCTTGGAGGGTCATTTTTTGACCAATCACCATACTTTCCCTCTATTATATATAATATAACTGAGAAAGTGACTACTGACACAGATAAAATAGCTTATCAAGATATCTGTGAAGAAATGTTGCATTGAATTGAAGATGACAAGACATTCCTAGACAACATTATCTTCAGTAATGAGTCAACATTTTATTTGTGGTAAAATGAACACTCACAACTGCAGTATTTTAGCTTCAAAAATCCACAAACAACTATTAAACATGTTTGTGACAGTCCAAAACAATGTGTTTTGTGCTCTTAGCATAGATAAAGTGTATTGTCCCTTCTTTGTACTTGAGTAAATCAATAATATCATGTAACTGGATATTTTGGAAAATTTTCTCACTTTACAGTTAAATGATAACAACACAGAACAACACATGCACTTTCAGCAAGACTGTACACACCCCACCTCATACAGATATACAGGATTTCATCAATAAACATTTTCCAAATCAGTACATTGATCAAGTCAAACTGATAGCATAGCCATCTTATTTCTCATGCTTGACACATTTCAATTTTTTCTTCTGGAGTTTCATTACAGATCCAGGGCTTATTCCAACCCCGTCTGCAAATCTCTGAGCTCAAAGTTCTGTTATAGTTACTGAAGTTACAAAGTGAAGATATGATTCTTCAAGTTTCATAAAAAATTAAATTCAGATTATTAGAGTCTGCCTTAATGACCTTTTTCGAAGGAAGTGTAGACATTAGAGGATGGAAAAAAGTTTTTGCAAGTTCCCACGGAAATAGATCGAATGTTGAATCTTACACATCAACAAGATAGGAAGGAAGAAAGGCAAGTCATCGTGCATCTGCTAATTAGTCATCGTAAGGACGAACAACTGGTTGACTCAGTGCCAATGACAATTGCGTAAAAATGATCATCACGGGAAGTTCAGGGTGATCATCCCAGGAAGGTCTGAGTACAAGTGTCTCCCATCCCAGTCCTGTCTGAGGAGAAGCAGGTAGAAGACATAAGATGGTTCCTGCTTCCATAGTCCAGAATGATCATTGCATACCGTCATCCAACAGCATATTAAGGTATACCTGAGTGCAGTAACCTTTGTAAACTCTCTCACTCTAGAGGTTAGACACACAGCATAGTTACTAGTTAGATCGCTGTTATAGATAGATTTACGTGTTATACACATCTACGCATTAATCAATAACTTCCTTATGTATACTCCAGTAAATTAAATTAGTTATATAATAAACTCCTTATTTGTTTGTTTAACCTGTGAACCTGTCTATCATTGCTCGCACAGACACCCGTCAACTTTCTCAACCCCCTTGCCACTGGATAGAAAGCCATCCCAAAGACAATGTGGTGAGTTTTACCAACTCAATGATTAGAGAGCTCTGACCCCTCGGTCGTATTCTCATAGAAATATTAAAAATTATAATAAATCATGTAACAGCACAACAAAATCAAGAAACACTATGAAACATTATATTAAATACTTAGTAATGCTATTTGTAAAGAAAATCTGTGTGAGTCATAGTAAGAGGGAAGTTGACAGTTAACCATAAAGACCCACCACATTCAATGATAAAAAATGTCTCTAAATGTAGAGAATGATGATAATGTGACAATTTGATCCAGGAAGGTTTTGTAGCCAGACCTGAATACAGGTAGTCTGACCTTCAACCTCTCAAAGCCTTCCTTTACAAGAGAGAAGCAGGGTAGGCAGGATCTCAAGAGAAAAATAATAATGAAACTCAAGCATTCAGACCAGACAAAACTTGAGTAAAAATCTTATCCAAAGATTTGTCAGAGTTTGAAAAAATAAAAAAACTAATCCCATCAGGTTACAGAATCAGAACACAATCCCCACTCAAAGAAGAAAAAAGAATCTTTAGTCTATTTGATTTTATTTTGATGGTATGCAATTCATGTTAAAATTATATTTTAAGATCAGAAAGAAACAGTGTGAAATCATCTCATCTATTACTTCCATCTACTCTAATTTTGCTTAGGTAATCATTAATGATGCAACAAATATTCGGTTACTATTCGGTATTCGACCAAATACCGAATATGTAATCACTATTTGGCTGAATACCGAATACCTAGAAAAGGAGTAAGAAATGACAAAAAAAACAGTAAATTAATCATTTTGGTAACTTTTATTAATGGTGAACATACATTTCAAATTTGAAAAAGTGCAATTTTTTGCTTTTTTATGTAAAAGATCAAAGGAAAAGCAATATAACTTAGTTATTTTTTTAAGAGATCAAAAAAAGGTAACAAATCAAATGAAAACTACCTACTTATTATGTAGTTTAGTCATCTATATACTTGCATATAAAAGAACAAGTCCTGATAGGATAATTAACACAGAGCCAAAACTACTGGTGCTAGAAACTTAAAAATTTGAGGGTGTGTTCCTTTTGAAAAGTTTAGGTGTGCTAAGAAAATATTATATGAAATTCAACCCTAAAGGTGTGAAAAAGGATAAAAAATTTGTTTGAAAATTTTTACTGCATGGGCACATAAGATCGAAACTTAGGTCATAAAATGTGAAAAAAAAATTTATGATCTGTAAAGCATTTTTATGAAATCACCCCTTTTTATAAACTTGAAAATTAAATTAACATTTTTGTTTCATTGTAGAAAATTATTTATCGTAACTGAAGTTCCAGACAGCTTGATAGCCTGAACGGCCCCAGGCTTTCGCCCGTGCATGCTAAGTGACTTTCATTACAAGCATTTAGCTTTCTGAAGTCTATGAGAACAATTATTTGGCATTGACGGCCGCAAATTTCACGCCAATAAGCTGCCTTGACTGGTTGGATTATATTATCAACTCAATTTCATATTTATTTTCACTTCACAGTCCTTCTCTGTTCTTTTTCCATTATTTACACTTGTAGGTCATTTCATTGTTATCCACATTTGATATCATCACTTATCACATTGCCATGACGCTCATGTCTGTCTGCTACAACTGTCAAGAATTAACGTGATTGGCAAAGCATAGTGACAGTGGGCCAATAGAGAATAGGGTGCATGATCCTTGCCATAATGCGGTTTGCACGCCAATTTTTGTAGTGCATTAATTAAGCCGAATAGTTGAATATCCTATTTGTTGCATCACTAGTAATCATGAATATTTTCATTTAACTACTGAATAATATTTCAGAGGCTCAAATAAAGACTTAACTAAAAATAAATTTTAAAACTTGAATAAAATTTTCAAAATTTACATCACATGACATTATTATATAAATTTTCTAATAGTCTGATATCTTATGTACTTATTTTTATTTTAAATCAGTAATCACTTTAGCTATCAACAATCAGTCAATATTAATTAATTTAAATTGTAATATAAAATGTATATAATATGTATAATATAAATGTATTTTAAAATATACTTAAAAAACTTATATTTTACATTACTAAGTGTTAAATTTTTACCAGTTTTAAATCATATTTATAATAATTTTTTCTGCATGTTATTATACAAATATATAGAATTCTAACACAAATAAGGTAAAAAAAAATCATGATTCACAAATAAACATTTTTGCTTAAATGGTTATAAATTAAAACAACTTAGTGTTGTTTTAATTTATAACTTTAACCATTTTAACTTTAAAGTTTGAAAGCTGATATAAAAAAAGTAAAGACAATTACAAAATCTGACAAGAGAACTATTATTCCTATTGTCTTGATGCTTATAAAAATATTCATAAAAATTCAAAATGTATAAATATTAGATTAAAATCACATTCTTACCTTATCTGATAATTCATTTTCAACATCTTTCTTTATCCTTCTTAACATGAAAGGTTTTAATATCATATGCAATCGAGAAAGATGTTCTGAAACAAAATTTTATATGTATATTCATGTAACACATTAAAAATAATACTCTTAAAATATTTTCAAAATCAGCGGTAAAATAATTTTTTATCATGGTATTTTCCATACTTATTTCTCTTTATTTCAATAAATATACATAAATTATAACTGTTAAAAAATGAAATTTTATGTTTAAAAAAAATCCAGCAACGAGTTGCATAACTTTCCCAGCTATTATGAGATCTTATTTAGAAAATAACTTACGCGCACACATAATTTTTTTGGTGTTTTTTTAATACTTTTTTTGATTCAGGAGGTCTCAAAAGTGGAGATTTGCAAAAAAACTTGGAGGGGCAAATTTGACACACAGAGTGAATGGGACAATTTCCACGAATGCCATAATCAATTATTATCAATGAATTGTCATACTTATGGAAATCAAAATTGTGTATAAACACAGTACAGTGTTTGCATACCTATGCCATAAAATTTTTATGGTACGGATGCTGCAAACACTGTGTTTATACATGATTTTGAGTTCCATAAGTATAGTATTATAAGTGTAGTCAACCACAAAGATTTTTTCATATGTTTACAATGAAAACTTTTTCCTTATTTAAGAAATAATTGATTTTGTTACAAAATAAGACTTCAAACTGTAACTTGACAAATTTATACAAACCAATTGTTACAAATAATTTTATAAGATAATATCATAAAAATGTATGTATTATCAAAATTTATATAAATTATAATCCTAATATATAATTATTTAATTGATATTAATATTTTATTTTTTGTTAAAATTTTACTGATTATTACATTTTCATATATAGATTTTTTTGTATGTTTCTACTTATATCTTTAATTAAAATAACTAAGACATAAAATTAAAATTTGTGATTTCTTAAAATCATATTGAGAATAATAATAGAAATTGTTATGTTTTTCATACCCCTGACTTGAATTTTCAAATAGAAATACTAGTACATATTAGTTTATTCACATGAAAAATACTGTTATAAATTCAAGTATAAAAGAATTTAACATTATTTTATTTTTAAATTTAAATGTATAAATAAAATCTCATTATAACAGCCTTCAGTGAAAAAGGTTTTTGTTACACTAAAATAAATGTTGAAATAATTTACATTTTCTGTTAGCCACTAGGGGGCATCATGTTCTTGTACTATTGACACCAAAAATGATGAGGCATTTTATTTCATAGTTGTAGTTTTTCTAGACATTTCTCTGCTGTAAGTTTGTTTATTTAATTAAATTGTTTTTCACGATAATGCTGTGTGTCATCTAAAATACTCATTACATCATTGAAACAGTTTATTCACCACAATAAAAAAATTTCAGTTGTAAATTCTACTGAAACATTAAATTCACTACAGATAACACTGTACTGTGCTCACTACAGATATAAGACCTGTTAAAAGTATTATTGTCATGGAAGATTTACTATTAAAAAGACAAATGGGTAGAAAGGTAGCTGAAAATTTTGTTTTAAATGCTTTTGTTATTTTATAAGAATAATAAATTTATTGAAAACAGTTTTTCAAATTTCATTATACTGAAAAGTTAATGAAATTTAAAAAACTGTTTTCAATAATTTTATTTGTTACGAATATTAATTTTCATTTTCAATAATATTAATGAAGTATTTGTTCAGTTATAACACAAAACAATGAGTTATTTAAAAATTTTATTCAACAAACAGTTATAATAGAATTCTTTCCATGTTAAATGCAGTAAAACAATTGAACAAAAAAAAACTGAAACTACAGGTACACCACAAAATTTCCAGTGCCCTTGGTACTGGAAATTTTGTGTGAAGTTCAGAAAAATGGTTAACCTGGCAAGCCAAGTTAACCATTTTTTTGAACTAACCATGGTGACATAAAACAATAATTCATCAATTCACCTCTAACCCACTAAAGCCTGGTACTCACATGCAGAAATTACAGTACAATTGAAAAGTGTGCTATCTGCCAGCCATAAATATAAACAAGCTACTACAGTAGATAGGCCATGTGCCAGTAGTTTGAAAATGGTGCCGACCAGAATTGCATTGTTATATCAATTAAACTTTCTAAGTTTGCTTATGATCTTATCGCAAATAAAAAAGCACAAAACCAAAGAATTTGGATAGGAAAACTATTTGAAATCATTGGAAGTTATGAATATTGAATACTTTTGGACCCAAATTATGGTTATGCTATTCTGAATACTTTACACAGTAAGTACATTTATTTGACATTGATATTTTAATCAGATAGTGATATAGTGTATAAATGAAATATTTTAGTGTATCAGTGTATAAATAAAACTTTAGCCTTGCCAACTGCCATAGTTTAAATGTTATTGTCCCATGTGATGTTCTATGATGATGCTACTACACAACCTTCTTGTTGATCTAATTTTTACCGTTCTGCTTTCCACAATGGCAAAAGTTGAAAATTCTCAATTTTGTATTCTATCAGCTTTGATGGCAAAAGTGATGTCATTTTCTCTTTTCTGTCGACAGTTTTAGTCATCCATTTCTGCATGTGTGTACCAGGCTTAATTATACACCTCTCATGTTTCTAAAGTATACTATGGACTATTAGAAACTTAAATAAATACTAAACATAAATTACATTTGACACTATTAACCACTGACACTCTCATCTCTGTCTCAGAAACCAAAGCTAGGGTCAAATTTAAGCAAAATAAACAAATGTCACGAAATTACAGTATAACCATAAGTGCAATGTAAATAATGTAAATAAGCAGGTTTTACATAGAACACCATCTGTGGCTATCCAGTAAACTAGTCCAGTGGCCTCAGGAATTTCAAGTTCCTTCTTGTAACTTTGTCCAAATTAAAGGTGGTGCTGAACCATCAGTTGCTGGAAATTTGGTGACAAACCTGTATTTATTTTGAAAAATAAGCCAGCAACATTTAAAATTTTGGTGGAGCCAACTGTTATCATATTTTATTTAAAAAACCTGTTATATTTTTAACTATTATAAAATGACAAAATGCTCAATTTTGAGAGTAGGGACGAGTTCTATAAAAAATTGTAAATGTTAATAACAAGTAAAATTGTCATTAAGTCTGACTGTACTCAAGATAAGACACACGACCTCCTTTATCTCCCAACCCTCTTGACCTTTAAATTAATGACCAAAATTTAATAGCATCACTCTCTCTAATACACAAAACCTCCCTGTGAAATTTCAGAAATTTTTGATAAAAAGCACAGGAGTTATTAAACTTCAAACAGTGTGAACAAAATTGTGCCCATCACACACTAACATCCATACATACAAATTTTACCCCTGAATTTTTTGCCTTTCTCGACGTTTCAAGATCTAAGTTCATAAATGTAAAAATTTGGGGAGTCATTTTTTGCTGGATTACCATACTTTCTGTATAACAGCCAGGTAAGTAGTAATAATAATCCATTTCAAAGAAAATTATCATCAAAATAGCAAAACAATAAATTTCTAAATCTTCAAATTTTTACTATTATTTGTAGATTATTAAAATTAAAAGTATCTCAATGGAAAAAAATCATCTTTTATAAATAAATATTCAAATTTTTTTAAGTTTTTGTAAACATTTATATATGTAAAAATTTATTTAAGGTGTATGACTTTTGTAACACATTTAAAATTATTATTATATAAATTGCTTAAAAAATAATCTATATTAAATTTGTAGAAACTCACTTTCATCAATAGTTGATTTATTTTCTGCATGACTTTCAATATCTTTAGAAAACCATTCATTAAATTCTTCATGAGAATCAAATAATGTTGGCATAATAAAATGTAATAGAGCCCATAGCTACAAATTATAAAAAAAACAATACAATGAATGGCAAATTACTAGATTTTACTGTAATGAAAAAATAAAACATACCTCAGCCATACTATTTTGAATTGGTGTTCCTGATAGAAGTAATCTGTTTCTACAATTAAATCCTAATAATATCTTCCACCGTACACTAAAAATTACATAAAAGAAAAGCTTTTAGTCATTTTAATATTCTAAAAACTAATGATAGGTTTATTCAACTCATTTGTAATAATAGAATGATCATTCAAATCTATAAAATTCCTTCTTTTAGTTAAATTCATGATAATTCTTGGTTTTTAATAATAAAATGATGTAATCACTTTATATTTTTCACATTAAGCATAAACATATCAAAGTCCTCAAACCATTTTTAAAATTCCATTATTAATAGCAGGATATTTAAATTAATAATTTTATAAATTAAAGTGAAACAACAATCAAGGTTTTTTAAATTTTAAATAAGAATGCTTAAAAATTAAAAACGTTTTAAATTATTCACCATAGAAACAGATCAAAACACAACCTAAATAACTCATTCAATTAGCCATTGATTTTTACAGTATATTTCTATCTCTGTTTGCCAACAAAACAAAAAATAATTTTTTGGACCAAATTTTAATTTGAGACTAAGAAACTCATGTAACTCTAAGTAATTTTTCATTTTTAAATGTTAAAATGTACCAAAAAAAGAGTGAGTGAATCATTTGGATAAACCCATCACTACTAGAAATATGCAATACATATTAGTTCTCATGCAAAATTATCAATATGTGAAAAGAGTATAGTGTATTTATTATCAATATTTTTTAAAATTCTAATTGAACTGAATTTATTTTCAATTAATCAATAACTCTGAATTAAAAATTAATGTTTACAAAACTATGTTAAAATAAATATAGTAATTTTGCAAACATTAAAATTATTCTATTGGGTTGTTCAGAAAGTAATTTTGTTTTTTTACCACCTGTATTTTTACCTGCCAATTTCATTCTAAATTGTATTGTCATTATATATTTTGACAGCTGACATTTCAAGGTTTATTTGTAAAAATTTTATTTGATTTTTTGCAGTTGTTTTTTTTGGTGTCCCATCAAATACGGAAAATCTAAAGTAGTATTTTTAGCATATTTTGCTTTCTTATTATCAAAAAGGTAAGAATGCTGTTCAAGCAAGAAAACAATTGTGTGACATGTATGGAGAAGATGTGTTGACAGAACAACAGTACCAAAACTGGTTCACAAAATTTTTTCCAGCAATTTTGATATTGAAGATGCACCACATTCTGGAAGGCCAGTTGAAGCTAATGAAGTAAAATAAAGGTATTCATTGAAGCAAACACAGAATAACAACATGAGAAATCACTAAGAGATTAAATTTGTTGAATTCAACAATTTGTAATCACTTGAAACAACTTGGTTTCATTTCAAAGCTTGCTATATGGGTTCCACATGTTCTTAAAAAAAGAGATTTGCTCTGTCACACTGACATCTGTGATTGGCTTCCCAAATGTCAAGAAAATGATGAATTTTTGAAGCAAATCATAACTGGTGACAAAAAATGGATTGTTTATTAACAATGTTGAATGCAAGCGATCATGGAGTAGAAGAAATGAGTCAGCTCAAAGCACTTTGAAAGCTGATATTCATTAAAAAAAAAAAAAAAAAAAGTGATGTTTTCTGTTTGGTAGGATTTTAAGGAAATTGTTTTTATTTTTTAGCTGCTACCAGACAATTCCACAATTGATTTGAAAGTGTACTGCATTCAACGGGACAAATTGAGTGATACCATCAGATAGAAAAGGACAGAATTGATTAACAGAAAAGGTGTAGTGTTTCACCATGATAATGCCAGACCTCACACAAGTTTGGTAACTCATCAAACTGTCACAGCTTGGATAGAATGTGCTACCAAACCCACCATATTCATCAGATCTGGCACCTTCAGATTATTTACAAAATTTTTTAAACAATAAAACATTACTTCAAATGAGGATGTCAAAAGTCACTTGGATCAATTTTTTGTAAGCAAAGATCAGAACTTTTATGAGTGTGGAATCATGTTACTACCAGAAAGATGGCAAAAGGTATTGGACCAAAATGGTCAATATATAATTCAATAAAATATTTATATATTACTAGCTGCAAGGACCTGCTTCACTGGTTTTTATTTGTTCGTACATTTGTATGTAATATAGTTTTTGTTTTTTATATATAAAAGACTGTTTTTCTAAGTAATCTAGAATCTAGCTGCAAGGAACCGCTTTGCTGGGTTTTTAGTTGTGGGCAAAAAGTAACGATAGTGAAGATTAAGATAATTACATTATAGCCAATCTTACCCGTTTTCACAAATTGCAAGAATTAGGTCCCCCGTTTCCAGACTAATTAGAGACCTGGTCCTGATTCTATTTCTGAACGTCTCCTGTTCACGTCCAGTCAAACAAACTATTTTCATTGTTTCTGGAACGTTTACAATCATTCTATAATTGAACCAATATTTGAATTTTATGTTCAAATTAAATTCGAACAAATTCGAACATAACATTCGAAATAGAAAACCACTTTCAGCCCTATATCTCCCGCACCCTTATAGCTATCGAGACCCAACCCCCACAGTGCACGAATGGAGACTTGCAGCTACTACCACATACAAACACCATTCACATGCGATGTGTAGTTTTGGCGGAAAAGTGAAATATAGGGACATACACGTCCATTTATATATATATATGTCAAAGTATAATTTAAGTACATGAGTTTTTAAAAATATCTTAGTATGTTATTTAACCAGAAACTTTTTATTTATTTTTTTAGGAAAAATTATTTTATTTTCAGATTCATTTTTGATTGTTAATATTCTGTACTTGGAAATTTACATAAAATAAGAAAATTAGTTTTTAACATTTTTAAATTTAAAAATTTTCAGTTAGTTAATTATTGTATGGATTAACGAAATTGTTTGAAAAAGCAATGCAAAAAATATTATTATTTGACATCAGTTTTAACAATGAGTATATTTCTATTATTGAATTATAATAAAAATAGCATTTAAGAAAACTTGCTGTAAAATTTCAAAATTAAAACTAAAGTTTTGCTTTACTAAATACATTTCTATTAATATAAATTATAAAATTATTGTATAACTTAAAAATGAAAATAGCAATTATCAAAGTGTATTCTTAAATTAACATTTAGTTTTTCTAATGAAAATTATTTCTATCAGGTTGTAAAGGTGAAATTTAGACATTTCAAGTCTTTTTCTACAAATAACCGGAAAAAATATTCTAGAACATTTGATGTGGGTATATAAGTAGAGTAACTAAAAGGCATTTCATTAGATACTTCATTAGAAATACAGTAGACACATCAGCAATGTCTGACAATATGAAATTTTTGAAATTAGCAGCTATGAAAACAAGAGATGACTGGGATGTGTACCCAATGGCACTCCATACAATCACTGCAGGTGCTGGACCCACATGACAATGATGAATACAAACTGGCAATGATTGTTCCCCTAGGTGCTCCATATACAGAAATGGCCATCATGATGCTGTACACAGAACCACGCAAAACAGCAATAGTGTGGTATGATAAATCACAGTCCCAGTAAGCCACGATTCTACCACAATCAAACCCTGATGTTCTGTAGGCATTCCTCTTCCTTACACAAGGCATAAAAAAACCTTTACACAAGCAAACAACATGCAAATGTGATTTCTGTATGAAAAACCAGCTTTACAATCTTCACTTTTATACAGACTGTAAGTGGCCTTACTCCACTGCCTTTGCAAGCATGCATTGAAATACTAATCATTTGCATATCCCAGCATGTACCTTGCATGCAAATTTAGCATTTGTTGTGTGCTGCATTCATGGTGTAGCAATTTTAATGGCCAGCAGTGTCCTTTTCTGTAAGCTACAAATGTCTATTTATTTTGGTTTTCCATCAAGCATTCTTTGTTGATGGAAAATCCATATTCTAAATGAGCATCACCAGGAACATAATTAAAATAATCTCCACAAATGTTTCAAGTTCTTTCACGTCATCACACTGATGTGGCAGACTAAGCCAGAAAAATCAAACCTGTCATGCTGTCTGGAATAGAGTTTAATTATATCACTAATTCATGGGGATGGCAAAATATCTATGTATTACTTGGCAATTTTATCAGCTGTAGAACCATTTATCACCGATCAACCACAAGAGTTTCTAATGTAACTAGTAGCCCGGGATGCCCCTTAGTGGACGTTCTAGCAGCATTACAAATTCCTACGAGGCATGTTTGATGCACTTAATATATGGTTTCTATTATTAAAATATTACCTATATAGTTTTCGAAACTATTTCAAACCTTATTGTCATATCATAGTCATTCAAACCTATCCATTTTTTCATTATTCGCCCCCTAGTGCACATTACAGGTATTCCATGATAATAATAAATCCCTATTACAAATATACTGATATATTTATATTGACCTAATGAATAATAATTTATATTGTTAATTTAAATGTTTGAAATATGATACAGGATAGGGGCACCTCTAGTGCCTGTTTTTGGCATAACATTACACAGACGGATGGACATGCATTCAATGAGTTAAGGAAATAGTTAAAAAAAGTGTCAAGAAATTAGTGACCAAGAAGTTACCATTAATTTCATATTATTATTAAAAGAAATAGAGGCATGCATTCACCAAAGAATATTTCACATCTCTGCATTAAATGAAGTTTATTAGTCCAGATATTACATATAAATTATATGAACATATTATTGATCAAACTACTGTTTTCATAAAAAAAAAAATAATAAATATTTGTTATTATGAAATCTATCTTCATTTTCTAGTAACTGTAAATTAAAAATTTATAGCATGCAAAACTTGTTAATTTAAATAGATTTCACTATTAAAATCAACAAAAGTTCAATAGATGGGTAACACTCAAATGAGATAAAGATAATTAACCATAGTGAAATCTGTTCAAATTACAATTAATAGGTTTAACATGCTATAATACTAGAAATAATAGTAATGTCACTTAACGTGTTTTGCTTCCAAGCTCCTCATCTATATTTCAAATTTAATACATACTTCATTTCTCAGCTTCTCCAAAAGTTGAAAAGGGCAAACATTAAAACAGAAATAAAGAAATAAATACAGTATCATCATCTTTCCAAAAAGGACTTTTAGTGACACTTTGCAAAAATAGTAAATGAAAAAAGTGACTTTTAGTTGAAACAGTGATTAGTTCCAATCCCTGTAATCATTGTAAATTGCAAGCATTGCTGAAGTGTAGACAGATTCTACATACCATTTATTCAGTAAGTGCTTAAACTGACTGCTAGCTAGGTTGCCGACTGCTTTTCAGCGAATCCTGCACAACACTTAAAAATAAGCTATTTACAATTTAAAAACCTAGATTTCTTTCACAAAACAATTTAAAGCCACATAATTCAAATTTTTTACTTTCTTGAAATATTGAAGTAAATATTAGTAATTATTATACTTAAATTTAATCAGTATGCATGATGTAATGTTAGATCATCATACATATCATGACACATCAATGTGCACATTCAATTCACTTATTCTTTTTGCCCTTTCCATTAAATGATGCATTATACACTGCAAAAATAATGTTTTTCCTTTTCCAGATTTAATACCAAATTTCCTAAGATTTGTAAGACTTTTCCCTGATCTGATAATTCCTGAGATTCCAGGTTTACTAGGTTTCCAGATCAATTCGACACCCTGTCATTGTTGAAAACATTTGTGAAATTCTTCGAAGATGGTCATCAGTGCCTCTAAAAATTTAACATCTGTGACAGTGTCAAATCAGCCACCTTTGAGAACTTTCTTCAGTCTTGAAACAAAGAAGTCATACAATGGAGCTAATCCATATATATAAAAATGAATGTTTATCTGTTTGTCTGTCTGTCTGCCCTTCGTGCATTACTACACCATTTATCTGATTGCCATGTAACCTTGGAAAGTTTTTTAATACACTCCCACAAAGGTTTCTGGCATAGTACATTTATCCTATGATAGATGGTGTGCGTGTATATGAGCATTTCAGCACGGTTAGGAGTTGAAACTTGAAATTTGGTACACAGTTAAGCTGGACGCACACATGCAGCGCAACAAGGAAAAGCGGTGTCGAAAACGCATCTTCGCCACGCGGCGGCAATCCGCTTACATTTTGGCGCATGCCTTCAGTATTCAAGATGGCGAATGATACCAATATTGTCGTTATCCACGTGCTTACAAATTTTGTTTTGTATGGCTTGCTTTATTTAGTTAGAAGATTTTGTCGAAAATTTGAACAAAGATTTTGGATTAGAGAGATTTTCTTGGATTGATAACGAACTGGTGTACAAAATATGCTTATTCCTCGATAAAGAATACTATTTTGAGTAAGATTTGATTGTTTTGTTCTTTGAATTAAATTACATATGATTATTTGTGTAGAATTTGTGTAAAACTTATCATCTTTCCTCTTTATTCTGATGTTAGTTATCTTGGCCAACCGTGTTGAATTTTCCACCATTAAAACATCATGTGATTGTATTTTCTCACGTGACTACCAGACAAACTGTTATTGGCTGATAGAAACATATCTTGGCGACGGTTGCCGCAAAAGATAAAATTCAACCAACTTTTGCGGCACAAAATCAACTTCTGTGATGAGAAAAAGTGACGTCATCCTGCTGTGTTGCATGTGTGCATCCGGCTTTAGGGTATGTCACAAGAATGCACACTAACAAGGAATTTTTTGAAATCCCCCCGCAGGGAAAGTGACAGGATTCAGGCTTCAACAATGGAAGTGTTAAGAGAAAGCAACATGCAAGATTTACAGGTGCAGATGCAGTTTTTTGCATTAAATCGAACATAATTTTAGACCCATCTAAACATTTTCTAATTAGTCTGGAAACAGGGGAACCTAATTCTTGCATTCTGTGAAAATGGGTAAGATTGGCTGTAATGTAATAATCTTAATCTTTGCTATTGTTACTTTTTGCCCAAGCAACACCGGGCTTATCTGCTAGTCCAGAGAATACAGTGTTTCATGTTTTGCCAAAAACTTGCACAAGTAATGCTGTGAGAACAGGTAAATTGCCATGGTGTAACACCCACTCTTCGCCTTTCCATTTTTCTAGTTGTTTTTCCCATTTGAATTCTCATAAATGTCTCAGAACCTCAATATAGAAGTTTTCGTGATTGTTTTCCCTGATAGAGCATACCCATGGTAGACAATACTGTCACAGTCAAAGAAAATTAGGAGTATAACTTTTGTTTTGCTGTGCACCTGGCATGTCTTCTTTGGTCATGTTGATGAGAGACTTCTAAGAATTTCTGTTTTGTCTCTGAATCATATTCATACACCCATGATTCATAACCTGTGATGAGTTGTTTTAAAGAACAATTCAAATCACATGAATGCTAAAACAAATCAGAGGCAATTGTCTAGCAGTCTTCACATTGCTCCTCTATTATTAGCATGGCACAAACTTTGCAGAGATGCAGATCATGTTCAAATCAAATCTTTAAAATGTCATAGAAACTCACCAAAATTCTAACCTCTTCAGGAATCTCCAGCACAGTCAATTAATACTCATTTTAAACAAGATTTCTGAATTTTTATTTGTAGAATTTCGCCGGATGATAATTTTAATTTAATCAAAGAAGACACAGAATAAAAGTGGTTTTCAAAAAATATTTTTGGACAGACTGTGTCTTCTTTGATTAAAGATTACTGAACTTGTCAGTCATTTCCTCATTCTATAATGTGGAGGGTTGTCCATAATGTGAGTCACTTTTGACACATTCTCTTCCCTCTCAAGCAATAGAACCATTCAAAAAAATTGTGAACAACTCATGGCACCATTTCTGTAAGCTATTTTCAATAATTCAAACATTTTCTCAGAAGTTTTACCAATTTTAAAGTAGAATTTGATGTACACACATTACTACATACTCTGATATCTCAAAATCTTTGTAAAGCCACATAATGTCAACTTTTACCATATCTGCCAGCCAGCTGAATGCTAATCCAGTAAAACCTTGATTTAATGGATTAGTATGGGCAAGGTATATCCATTACAGCTAAAAGTCCATTATTATATAATAAAGTAGTTTTTCAAAAGTGTGTTAAAAATTGCAAATTAGATTATCTGTTTTGACTTATGTAGATACATTTGTGTAATTAAAATTATGCATGCATGTAAAGTTAAATTTCCCTAAAAAAATTTTCTACATGTATTATTGCTTATGTTTTCATTGTAGTTCTGGGATTGTAATAAACCAGTATATGATCTAAATTGAAATAAACAAACATTTTTTGGAAAATATACTTTAATTGTATTTAACTAGACAAATAAATAATGCTCTTAAGAAAGAAAACAAACATTTAAATTTGACAAAAACACAAAACAATTTTCTTTTTATTGTCTTCAAATAATGATACAGTGGAACTCCATTTATCTAGAATAATGAAGATAGACATACAAAAAACCTATGTAAAAAAATCAAAGAACTAACTTGTTAGTAGTACATTCTTGCCTGACTATAATGTTGCAGCTGTAAGAATACCATTTTCCCCTGGCTCAATGCCAATTTTGAACACTTTCAACTTTATAACCAAGGATCTTGTAACAAAAATAAATACAGTAAATCACAATTACTTCAGTTCAAATTAGTCCTTTGGTTTCTCTATGGAGCACTACACCTAATTACCGGCTGGCCTTGAAAAAGATCATAAAGAGAAGTTCTATCCCACACAAATGATCAGGAAACTTATGTACATGTACTGTACCAACTCATAGAATACAATAAACTGATACTGTATGCAGATATGACTTTTGCTTTATACTGTTAATATTGTTGTAAAAGTATATATAATGAGCAATAAATATAATATAATGTACTGTACATCTAAACCGTGTCATTTATGTCTTTAATGAATTTTCTGGCTTGATCCCGGTACCATTTGAACCAGATAAATGGGGTTCCACTGTATATTGAGACACTCCCATTGTGGCATAAAATAAAAACTCTTGGATTTGATAAAAAATTAAAATATAATAACCCATTAATTTAATTACATATAAGAAGCATTTTAAACATTTTAAGATTAACAGGATGTTAATTTTGTCCATTTAATTGATGTTTACTTACAGTACATGCCAACAAGTTGAGCTAGCTGGCATGCTATTGCCTTTGTGCTACAGGACTAGACTAGTCCAGATATTTTTTAAACAAGCCACATATATAACTATAGATATCAAAAATAAAAATCATAACATTTAACTTATTTTGTCTTGAAATTACAAATTATAACTCTCAAATAATAATTCATCTTTACATAAGCATCTTTCTTAAAAGCATTAAAGTATGCAAAAAAATCATTAGATAGAATAGCTTGCACCAGATTACACAGTTTATTTATTGTATTAAAGAATATTACTATACAAACTTTATTTACTTATTACTATTATTTTTTAATTATGGTATACTTTACAAAGTCCAACACTCATGCATAGTACTATATAATTTTATATGAAAATTAACTTAAAAATATATATATCACAATTGAAATCTAAAAAAGTTTTCATCAATATCCAACTAATGTTAGAATTAGTCATCAACAATTATTATGCATCAATGTTGGAATTTGTAATTATAGTATGTAATTATTAGAAATAGTATGTATTATATTTTGTTAATTGTTATTTCACAAAATATACCTTGAAGTGCTTTTTATTGCTTGAGCCTCATCTAATACCATATACTGCCATTTAATCCGCTGAAAATACTTCACATCTTGAACAACGAGTTGATAACTTGTGATAAGAACATGAAAAGAGGCATTTGATGTATGAAGATCTTTCTGATTCCAAAACTTTCTCAAAATTTTACGATCACAGGTATTGCCCCAATAGGGAAGAACCTATAAAAAATCATTAAATAATTAGTGAACATTTATATTGTAAATCTGTTAATGAGTCAGATAGTAGTAGTTACTTAATATCTATTAGACAATACAGCATTTTGCTATATTTCAATTACTTTGCATTTGAAACAGTTTTGAGAACTGAATCTATTATATTCTTACAAATTATCAAAAATAATATCTAATATATACACATTAATACAGGAATTTTAAACTATAACAGAATTTAAAAAGTAAGTAAGAGTGTGAATGTAAGCAATTAAATATTAAAATTTTTAGATCAATAGAATAACAAAGTAAATATATATTCAAATAAAATTCAAATTAACAAAATATCAACACTCCCAATCTGATAGAAGTTCTCTCTTAATTTAAAACAGAATTTTTAAATAATACATATGCATTCTTATTTAAATTTTTAGAATATCCAGAACAATTGCTTTGATAAAACAAATATGCAAATTTATTTATTTATTATTTTTAAAATGCAAGAAAAATTTTTCTCAATACTATAAATAGTAATATTTACCTTAAACTTAGGAACAAATTTTGTGAATTCTTGTTGCCAATTATGTAAAGTGGAAGCAGGTGCAATGATAAGAAATGGTCCCCAAATCCCTTGTGTCTGAAAGTAAATAAATTTACAGAAATTGAAATAAAAAATAAGAACCTAATAATCTCTAAAAAAATTATCTGAATCAAATAATTTTACCTCAACTAATGTTGCAAGAAAAGCAATTGTTTGAACTGTTTTTCCTAATCCCATTTCATCAGCAAGTATGCCATTAATTCCTTTATCATAAAGATTATTTAACCAATTCATTCCCTAAAAGAAATGTTTGAAAAATTTTACAATTCAAAAACATTTCAGATTATTTAATTTACACTTACTTACTTTTAATTGATATGTTTTTAATTTTCCAACAAACATTTGTGGTTGAGGCAAATCTTCATCTGTGCTCACACTTGGATTAGTAAGTCGAAAATTTTCATTGACTAAAAATTGAAAAATGTGAATATATTAATATTAATATGAATATACTATATAAGTTTAATACTNAAAAAAAGTGTCAAGAAATTAGTGACCAAGAAGTTACCATTAATTTCATATTATTATTAAAAGAAATAGAGGCATGCATTCACCAAAGAATATTTCACATCTCTGCATTAAATGAAGTTTATTAGTCCAGATATTACATATAAATTATATGAACATATAATTTATATATCAAACTACTATTTTCATTAAAAAAAATTATTTCTAGGTTAATTTTATATGAAAATTAACTTAAAAATATACATATTACAACTAAAGTCTAAAAAGGTTTTCATCAATATCCAACTAATGTTAGAATTAGTCATTAACAATTATTAATGTTTAAATCATATCCAAAAAGTTAGTTAATTTTAAATTACCATGTAATTGAGATGAGAAATATTTTAAAAACTAAGATAAAATAACAACAGATCAGCCCATTGATCTATTATTTTTTTTTTATCTTCCTCAAACAAATAACAATTTAAAATTAGTTATGTGCAGATAGAGAATAAATATAAAATATTTGCATGGAGCAAATATTTTATATTTGTCTAGTTTTTCACTCTAGGACCTACAATGAAAAACTAAACTATTATTGTTCTAGGGTCTAGGTCATTAATACTTTGTTTACTTATTTGTATACAGTAGTGAATTTAGAAGATAATAGATAAATAAACATATGACAGCTAATTTGATAAACATCTATATAGATAAAAAACATTGTTTACTTTATGACTTTGATCTATTCCCAATCACAAAGATTCTCTTTGAAATATTTGAGTATGCCTAAATGAAATGTAGACTTGGATACTAATGATGATAACATCATTATTATACCAGACATCAAATTGTGTGTGGTGACAAGTGCAAAATAACAAAATTTATAACTCAATTTGAGCTTAATTTCAGTAAACTACTGGATTTTAACAATAATTTTTCTCAAACAGTCAAAAAAAAATCCACTTATTCATTTATTAAATAAGTAAATAAATAGAAAACAAAAAAAATGCAACAACTGTAAAACATCAATGTGTCAATATTTATCAAATTTTCTTGTAGTCCTCTTATGTTAAACAATATAGAACATCAGAAAAGTTTAAATTCCAATGTTTTGCTCACTTTTCATGTAGTTAGCTTTATACTTTACAATTTAATTTTATAACTTTTGTAATTAATAAATATTAATTAAAAACTAATAACTCTCAACATAGTTAAAACAATATACAGCTTTCTAAAACACTTCATTTCCAGTTTACAAATGATTACATCTTAGTAATTTTTCTTTCAATTGTTTCCTAACTAAGTGCCACAGTCACAATGTTACGGAAACAGAAACATGTTTCCGTAAATGTCTGTCTCTTTAATCCAAATAAATATAATTTTGGTAGACTATCACACAGCCATCAGATTAGGTACTTCTTGCCAAAACTAGCCAAATTGGTAATAAAAAACATAGATGAAAAAATACAAGATATCCCTGGTGTAAAGAGTGTGATGAGATATGTACTTGACTATTTATTAATTTATAATAATAAAATAACAAATGATAAAACAATATTAAATATAATAAATAATATAGATAAAAATATAAAATTTGATTGTGAATTAGAAAAACCGAATCAAATAAATTTTTTAGATATTACAATAACTAATGATATTGATAAATTCTCATTTAAAACATATAAAAAAATATGTAATGTAAATAAAACCATCAACTATTACTCTAGTATTCCTGACACTATAAAAAAGAATACATACATGATGGCTTTAGAAAATATATATACAAGAACTACTAATAATAGAGAACAAAAAATGTGTGAGACTCAGCCTTGTTTACTAACTTACAGCCTGACCTAAATCCTTAACAATACTATTTTATCAATTAAGTATCAAATTTTACACCTGGGAGTTAATTACTCAGCAAGTTCTGAGTTGCAAAAGGACACTTTCACATAACCTTCCGACTTATTATTGCAAAGTTGTCAAATGAATATAGCTACAAACCAATTTTTGTTGCAGTCGTCGCCATTCTTTCTATGTGTTACCGTCTTCACCTGATCCTTAGAAGGTTTTTGTTTCAACTCATCGCTCAGTGCATATTCTTGGATTTACCTACAAACCATCAACTTACGAATGTCTTAAGTGCCAGCCCTTTGGATTATTTCATCAGAAACCCAACAAACTAAGTGCCTTTTATTGGAATTATTACTGACGTCGCCAATTCAGAACTGTTGAACCTCATAAAGACTTACCCAACCTCAAGGTAATTATCACCATGCAGCAATTGTAAACTCTCTCTCTCTCGTTCACGTATTATACCATCAAAAGAACTTAATTAACCTTAAATGTAAAAGATGTATAGTGTATCGGTACCCATTAAACTTTTGTTATGTTAACCGAGTCTCTGTGTTAGTCACTTCTGGTGCACTGTCTCTCACTCCATCCGCCCAAACAACTGCATCTGCGACCGCTTGCATAACAACTGTAACCCTCTCATCCTGACAGAGGTTACACTGGTGTCAGTGCTGACAAAGACTAAGACCCACTGGTCACAAATGGAATTAAAAGAATTAGACAATAAGTTTATATTGAATGATTACGTCATGAATAATCTAAAACTTTGGCACAAACAGTATTATAAAAACAGATTTAATACTAAATATAAAAAAGACAAAAAATATAAAGCATTTCCCTATATTAATAATATTTTTAATGACTGCAGCAAGATCCTAAAAAAAAAAAAAATATTGTTTTGGCCCCATCTTTGACCAATAAAATTTCACATAACGTTTATAGTGGGGATGAGAAAAAATACAAAGCCAATGTTAATAAATTAAAAAAAAAAAAAAAAAAAAGTGTTGTTTATAAAATTAATTGTAATTGTCAAAACCCAAAAAATTATATAGGTGAAACTAGTAGGATGTTAGAATTAAGAATTAAAGAACATGAAGCAGCTATAAGATTAAAACATAATAATTCACCGTTGTTCAACCACATCAAAAATAGTAATTGTCAGATTGATGGAAACAATATAAAAATACTCCATTCAGAAAAAGATATGTACAAATGCAAATTTAAAGAACATATTGAAATTATAAAATCTAATAGTGAAAATTTAGTTAATATTTCAAACAGTATGCAAATTGATCAACAGTAGTATAATATGGTAGAGAGTGCGACAGTAAAAAAATAACTTCAGAGTAATGTATTGCAAATGAATGGAAGGAAATATATTATAAAATTATGTATTTTTTTCATAATTTGTTAAACAATTCTCATTATCATTGCAAATAGCCTATAAAATAGTTACTATAATTGCAGTTATCCTAAAATAAAAGTTTGTAATAACAAAAGCACCTTGGAGAAGTTTTAAATAATGTACTTATGGAAATTTCTATTATATGTTATAAAGATATCAAAGGAGGTATGTATTCTAAATATTATATGTTGTAAAAGATTAGTCTTTATTATTATTAAATAACGGGTACAGTATTATTATAATTATGGTCACTTTGTTATTATTTCTTAAAAAGGTGTACCTTCGTGAATTTTATTGTCGTATTTAAGAAAATCTTTTTAATATTATCCAACATATGGCCATGGTTTGTGAAAACAAAACCAGAAGTATCATATGAATGTAACGGAAAAAAATTTTTTTTAAGAAAAGAGGCGAGCCCCTTGTTTAAGTATAAAAGAGATTTTTTGTGTCATAAAATATAATCTACACGCATCAAAATTTGTTAAATGAGTAATTATAGTTTAATATTTTTTATAGAATTGCACTGAAGAAGGGCTTAGAAATTAAATAAGCCCAAAATGCATATGGAAATAATAAAAGAAGTACCTAACCTGATGGCTGTGTGATAGTCTACCAAAATTATTTTTATTCAGATTAAAGAGACAGACATTTATGGAAATATATAAAACAGCTACCATATTTGATATTTGCAAGAAACATATTACAAATTAAAATAGCAAAATATTTTATTATGCAAATTTGAAAGAAGAAAAGGATAGACCAAATCCAAAAATCCAATAAAAAGAAACTAATATGTAAAAAATATATGAAGTATTTGTGAGTTTTAAACAGTTATCACAAAAAATTTTTGTTCTCACTTGTATACTCTGTAAGTTTACACTTATAGAATAAGCAAATCACTAACTCCATAGTGTATAAATGGAATATATTCTCATGAAAAAGTCCCTGGACTTTATAAATATTTACCAACATAAAATTAGTCATAAAAGCAATGCTTTGTTGGAAAGAATCAAACTGTTTACACTATGATTGGACAAAGTCTAATTGAAAACAGTTTCAATTTAGTTTGTTGGAAAAAATGGGAATGTAATGAAAGTTCCCATTTTGAAGTCACTAACTCCAAAACAAAGACTTTCATTCTCTTTGTTAAGGAGACAAAGCATTACATCATAATGAAAACCAAAAGACAGTCAACAAGAATGGACAAAGTTGCTTACCATGAGGAAAAACACCATGGAAAGTTGAAAATTCCCTTATTCCAAATTGTTCCATTGTACTTTTTGTGTTAATACCTTTTTATCAAAGCACAATAGAACTGAATAATAAAAATAAGGAAAATTTGCACTCAAGCTATCATTTGAGACTAGACTCTTAATGAAATACAAAAATCAAAAGAATCTCTTACATTTAAAAGGAGATTGATTATTATAAAAATTAAAAGATTCCTTCCAAATGTAAAGTATTTATGACTGCTATAATGAAGCTTTTAAAGATACAGTAGAACCTCGAAAACTCGGCTCTCGATAACCCGGCACTCCGGATAACTCGGCCACACCCTGGCAGGGCAAAAAAATCCTTAGTTAATTAATTTTCATTATAGACAGCTTTATAAAAGTATAAAAGCTCTCATAAAGTATTTTTCTGAGGTCTGTGTTATCAGGTAAATTACTGTACACAGTGTATTCATTAATTTTCATTTTCATGTAGTAAAGGCTCTATGCCTTCATAAAGGACGTGCTTTTCCTTTGTTTATGGGTATTTGGGCAGTTTATTCTATGTTATATTCTCAAGTAAACAATACATATAAGTACAGTATATAAGTACAGTACAGTATTTTCTGAGGAAACACTCGTACTTATTTTTTTTACCCCATTCCCGATAACTCGGCATTTTCACAAACTCGGCCACCCTTCGGTCCACATTAGGCCGAGTTTTCGAGGTTCTACTGTAGTATGTATTACTGGAGGAAAAAACATTTGCAAATCTTAAAAATATAATCAGTTGTGTTGGTGATCAGTACAGATTTTGATATATACATTATTTTTCAATTTCTTTGCTTTAAATTGAAATATTGATAAAACTATTTAAAAGTTTCATATACTCACATTCATGACGGTTACTATATTGCTTCTTATTTCTTAATGAATTTATTTCATTATCAAAAGCTTTTGTCTGAAAAAGAAAATTTTGCTTTTAAATATATTTAATCTTTTTTGACCTAGTTTTTAACAAATTTTGATTTTTTTCCTAAGCGGAGACTTTTATATTACAAAATTCCTTATCTTGCATAAAATTCTCAGTGTTATACACTATTTTTATTATTTTTAATAAAAACACTTTTTTCCATAATAATAAATTTTTTGGATAATTTCTGATTTAAGTATTTTTAAAATGAAGAATTTCCAAAATACTTTGAGTTTAAATACAGTCAATTCCCTTAATTGGGTCACATTGGGACTAATCCTTCCTGTCCCAATTAAGCATTTAAAAGACATATTAGTTTATTAGTCTGGTTTTTGTTCTTTGAGATTTGGCCCAATAAAACAGCTGCCCAATTAAGCAGAATCAACTGTATTAATTTAATAGCTGACCATACTTTAAAAATACTTACATGTGCTTGGTGTTCTCTATATGCATTTTCAGCATTTTTTAAAGCCAAATTTTTCATTTCATTACTATCTAAGATAAAAATAACAACATAAATTGTGATATTATAAAAGTGTAAAATCAGATTATATAAATGAAAATTAAATTTTTTTAAAATTTCAAAACAAGACATATACTTTTGTTTTCCTCAAAATAAATAAATAAATAAAATTTTACATCATCAGAATACAGAAAAAATATGTTTAAATTTGGAGTCAATCTATTAATATAAAAAAATTAAAATATGTTATTTTGTTTTCATTATATATGTTCTTGGTATAGTAAGAACAAATGATAAATTTTCATAATTTTATATTATTGTATCTAGAAGACAGTTCATGCTTTGAAAATTATAACATAAAATCAAAAATGATATTATAATATAACATGCTAAATCCTGTTTGGAAGATTTAATGTTATTTTCTATAATTTATGTAGTTGAAAAAATCCATTTCAAGTATTTTGTTTTATTTTCATTTGTTATATATGTTGTAGATATTTATTTTGTTAAAAAATGTTACATATTCTTTAATTCAATTATTTTTATTTATTAATAAACATGTTATATTTCATACATTATCAGTGCATGGAAGATAAAGTCTTCAATAAAAAAAATACAAAAAAAAAAGTTCTAATTCTAAAAATTAATAAAAATTGTAGTATTACAGTATTAAAATCTTTTTTACTAAATTAATGGTAATGATAGCTAATAATATTTCTAATTTGTAAAGCCTGTTTTTAAATCATCTCAATTCAATTTAATAAACTTACAGTTGTGGTAGTTTTCATAATACAGCAGAACTTAAAAAGTTTCTGCATTCAAAGTTTACCATGTAAGAAGTTTAATTTCAAAAATACTAATTTTTCCCCATATAAAATGTTCCTATTTAAGTAGATGGAAATCCTTGTCCATGACTAGAATATGAATTCACTTTAAGTTTTTCAATTGCATCCTATCAAAAATTTTACATATTTAAATGCACATGAAAAGAAAAACAAATTACATTAAGAAATGCAAAAGATTTTGTGTCATTGCATGCATGATGTTGGGCTACTTGAATTTACAATTTTCTTACAGGGTTATCTGATGACAATGTTTGCAACAAACAGCAGGTTCTGACACACTATCACCCGCATATTGAAGTGTGTTTTCAATGCATATTAGTATGGTATTTGTAGATCTGTGATTTTGCTTGTGAGAATCATAGAAAATTTTTAATATAAGAAAACATTAAGGAGGCTATATTAGACAAATATCAAAATAAATATAAGTGTAAGCCTAATGTAGTGGGGACAATGTTAAATAAATACAAATTATTAAAAGAAAAGCTATATTATTTTAATTTCTTAAGATTTTTAAATTGGTCTGTTGAAAACTTCTTAACCAAATTCTACTGTAGTTGATACATTCTCAAGAAAAATAAAAAATAGTAGCAAGTATTTTAAAATTATTATTTATGAAAATAAATTAAGATAAAGTTGTTTATTAATACCAAACAGTAAAAATTAAACTGAAAATTTAACTTTTAATTAATTAAATGAATTAGTAACTTACCATACTGATCATCATCTACTTCAAGAACACATTTTCTTTGATCAACAATATCAGTTTTTACTTCATCCAATCTGCTTAGAATGTTCTCTTTGGAGAAATCTTGTAAACTACCCATTTTATGGCTCATGAAATGTGCATACAATTCTGTTTGAGTTATAAGGAAATTCAGCTTTCTTTGTTGTCTTTTAGCCTGTAATAACAAAAAATATATATATTTATTTTAAATCTATTATTATATTTGCTGAATTATTAAGTATTCTTGTGAAATTAAATATTTAATTTCTCTGACAACTCTATATAAATTTAGATTTATAATTTCTATAAATTTTATAAATGAAATTATTATTATTTGAATTTTATAATTCAAGTTATATTAATTCAATATTAAATGTATAAAAAAGAATACATCAAAACTACATAAGAATCACTTATCTATTCCACATATATAACTTAACATCATAATATTGAAAATTAAAAAATAGTAATAGTAATGTAACAACATTACTAATGCTATAACTACACCTGCAAATATCATTTTACTCTTAGAAAGTGTAATAACGATCAATTAAAAAAATAATAAATAAACAAACAATAATAATAATCCAATCTCTCTCTGATCACAAAGATAATGTACTTTTAGTCAAATTAATTATCTTTCCTCCAATTAATAGAAATTTATAATAGAATAGTTAAGATATTTAATGTTACATGTATAATTTTTGTAATTTATGTAATTGAATTTATGATATAGTATTTTTGTTGACATATTACTTTATTTTTTCCTTACATTTCTTTAACTTATCATCATTAATTTTACTATATATTTTGACTTTAATTAACCAAAAAATTTTTTAAATTGCATTTATCTAATAGTTAGATATATATAATTAATAGCAGAAAGAATAATATATCACCATGTTGGAATGTTTGTTTGTTTTAATATTTTTAAACCAATAACCATAGTTTATTATATTAATTTTGACCATTATAATAAAATGTTACTGTTTTTATTTTGCAGTTAATGTTTTACTTTTCAAACTACAACAAAATTTATAAATTCTTTATACTTAGCATGTTTACCCCTGATATATTCACAAAGACATAAGACAACTATTAAATATATGGAAAAAATAATTTTTATTAGTTAAACTTAACTGAAACATTAACTAATTTAAATATAGTTTTGTTATGCATTCCCAAACAAATTCACTAATCCTAGTCTACAAAAATAACATTTTAAAAATACAGATTTTTTATACAGTTTCACAATAATAACCATGAAATCAATTAGCATAAATACTCATATATGTAGAGGAAAAAATATACAAATGGACTAAAATATTGTTTTGGGTCATTAAATGTTAATGAGCAATTTAAATTTACCTCTCTTAATTCTATATCCATTCTTAATTGTTCTTGTGCTTCCTTTTCAGCTCGTTTTCTATGTTCTTTTTCTACTTTTTCATATCGTTTCCAATATAAAAGCATTTCTTTAGTCAATCTTCTTGCTCTACTAGGTGTATCCTTCATCACTTTTTGAGATAAGAGTGCTCCTTTTCTGCATTCTCTTTGGCATGCGTGAACAAGCTAACATATTTTTAAGTAAGATAAATGTGCAAAAATAATTACAAATAGTAACTATAATTCTGATTTTATAACAGAAAAAATTATAAAATCAGTTATATAAATTTATTTATTATTGTAAGTAATAAGTTTCTTTTTTCCATTTTGCATTCATTTCTATCAATGTGTTATTCTTATGATAAAAATTTTATATACTGCAAACAATTGAATATATAAATATGTTTCCTGTCTACAGTTATAATTCATTATCTCATGTTTTTGAAAAAATAAAAAATATTATTTAAATAAATTAATCTAAGTAAAATATTACTAAAGCCCATAATTGCAGAAATAAAAAGTACAATAAATTTACTTACAGAACAAAAAGTTTACAAAGTAACAGAATAATGGTTAAGAAAAATACTATTTGTAATCAATAAAACAACATTTATAATATGATAAACTGAATTTAAACTGTAATATTTACCCTTTTTGCAGTAGTTAACATTTCTTTATGAGCAGCAACTTTTTGTTTTTGTGCCTAAAAGATATTAATTTTATATTTCAATATTCTTATTTTTTTAATATAAAAAATTAAATGAATTTGTAATTACCCTACAGACTTCTTTTTTTGCTAAAGCAACCCAGATACGTTTTCGTTTTGTTGCCATAATTACTTCTTGACCTGCAGCAGTTTTTTTCTTTGATGGTTTTTGTTGAATTATTTCCATAGAATCTGCACCATTTTTAAATGATATCTTTTCTTCTTGCTTTATAGAACTTTGTTCAAAGTATTCCTTAAAAAAAAAAAAAAACACATTTAATTGAAAATAAATAAATATTTTTTAATGCCCCTTTCAAATTATTTAAAAAATAAATTAATTTCCCAAAAATAACTTTAAAATTTCAATATTCTAAAATCCATGGGCAAATTTGAGACAACACGCATGCTTGCTCGAATGAAAAAAATATAGAATAATAGAGTTTACACTTAAAAATTGTAAAATTTTGTATGGAGGATTTCCTAAACCATGTTAGAGCAAAACAATGTTGTAGAAGTACTGTGTTGTACAAGGGATACTAATATATTATAATTATCTACAGGGTTCCTACTCAAATTTTTGTTTTGAATTCCCTGACTTTCCCTGACCAACTTTGTCCAAATTCCCTGACCCTCACATTTTTTAATGTGGAATATCGACATAATAAAACAGCATTTACTGTGAACATTGAGTACATTTAGTCCTCCTTTTGCACAGTTAATATGCTTCAAAGACTGCCACATTAAAAAAATACAGTACATACATCCTGTAGAAAAATGTTTGATAGAATCCACAACTTCAATGTAATGATAAAATAAGCAATTTACAAACAAAACACAAGCTTTTTATTTTATCATCATTTATCATTATTATTTGTATGTAAATCTAGTAAATACAAGGTAACATAAAATCAACAAACAGTATTCTTTGATAAACAAATAGTACTGTACTGTGCTTAAAATGAACTCTTGACTTAGAAACACATAATTTTAAAATCAATATTTCAACAAAAAGAGTAACTTTTTTTAAACAGCAACTTAATTTTAACAAAAAGTTAAATTTAAAAATTTTTAAATAAAGCATTTTTCCTACATAAAAAAATCAATGATTGTACATAAAGAGAAATAGGTGTAAGTTTATACTATAGCTTCTCTAACAAATGCATCTAATTTATTGTAAAATCTTTTTATTTTTTTACAAAATGGACAATCAAAATACAGAGAAACTTCTTAGTATTAATCCTCTTTTTTCAAAATACAGATAATTAGAAAATAAAAAATGAATTACAATTCACAAAACACAAAAACTATTATATTAATGTAGTTTTAGCCTTTTCTCCTCAAGTGTATTTATTTTCATTTCAATCTCTTTTTCTTCCTTTTCGTGATCTTTTCTTAACATTTTCTTGTGTTGTTTTAAATCCTTAAGTTGTTGTGTAAGTTTTCTTTTTTCTTCAGCCCTCAATGTCTGCTGCTTCTGAATATCTTTTTTCTGTTGCAGAGATTCAATATATCGCTGTCTAGATCCTCTGACTGTTAACAACATTTTCTGGTCTATATTTATTTGATCAATACCTCCTGCAAAATGGATCCCATCATAAACTAAGCGTTGAGCAACTAAACTTTCTTCCTTAAGATTTTCACTCAACAGTGATTTGTTAACCGAGAAACCACTCTCAACACTTGCATTCCCATGTGAGAAAGAAAGAGAAATTTTGATAATAGACCATAGATCTTGCAGTTGCCTATCATCCTTCAAAATTTCACAATAAAATGTGTCCAGACCATCATCATCACTCCTTTCAGATATGAAGTCCTCAAACTTTGTAGAATAGG
>NW_019386514.1:41143-42612 GCF_000671375.1 Centruroides sculpturatus | reverse complement strand
GCAGAACTAATACTATAATGATTTTGTTGTTTCAATTTTATCATTACCATTGCTGAAAACATTGATTCACATAAGTACGTTGTTGAAAAAGGTAGTAACATCCTAACTGCCTTTTTATGTAAAACTGGATATTCAGATTTAACTTTAATCCAAAACTGTGTTATGGGCATTGATTCAAACAATGTTTTAAATCCCAAGTCTGAACTTAATTTGATTAGTTTTTTGTGTTTAAAGTCATTCAATCTATTAGTTTGCTATCAATAAACAGATTAATAATCCACATATTTCCTATTTGGGAACAACGCATGACAGGTTAAATATATATTTTTAAAGTTTTCGTAGACTGGTCAGATTAGAGTTGCGGACTAGCGGTTGAGAAACACAGGTCTAGACTATTCTTCAAGTTGCTATAAAAAATTTCTGTTCATTCCTTTTTCTCTAATAATTAAATTATTTTACGTTTTTCTATTTTAGTTCTGGACAATTCTGGAACCTCACACTTGTATTCCTATGACATCATAATATTACGAAAATTGGGATTCTTAAAACATATAAAATAAAATAAATACAGAAATAAACAACAAACGAAATTATAATTATATGTTATTAAAGTATAGAAGTTCAGCGCAGAGAATCATAACTACAAATCTCTTTCTTTTGCAACATAATTATAAAAATTGTTTTGGTGTTGTTTCGCACAAAAGATAATCAAATTTATTTTAATTTTTTAGTAATGTAATTATTTTTTTTTAAATTTACAGCTTTTTAATTTTTAAATTTTAATTATAAGCAAGTTAACATTGGTTAAACTATCGGATTACCTGTTGATTTTCGAAAATATAACTACAGAATATTTATTACAAGCATGATCAATCTTGCCAGTTTTTAAGCCCTAAATTTGCCAAAATCAGTGATATTTGTTACCCAATGTCATTTCAGTTAAACTAATTATTAAACTATGTATTGGAGTTGTGGAAAAAAATGCTTGCAGTACAGTACATTCAAGGAAAATCGTAACAACAAATACAAAAAGCTTGTGCCAACAACAAGTCAGCGCCAGTATTTTACTGTAAACGTTGGGTAACTATTTATAATTTTTTATGTTGTGTAGTAATGTTTTAAACATGAAAAACGATTAAATTACAGATTTTTACTGATCTATTTAGCTATTTTGAAGTGAACATTCTAATAAATTACGATTTCAACTTTTAAAAGTTTGCAAACAAATTTTTAATTAGTTATTTTTTATTCTAATAAACAATTTCATTTTTTTATAATCGCTGAATTACTAAAATTAAAAATTAAACACTATTACATAAAAGTAGTTTATCCTGTTATTAATTAACTCCCTTGCTACTCACTAATTTTTAATATTAATGTAATTAAACATAAAAAATATTTAAAACTGGGAAAAAAACGAAAGAAATGCGTTAATTTTGAAGAAAAAGCTTCAAACTTTATTTTCCATT
>NW_019386514.1:36553-40101 GCF_000671375.1 Centruroides sculpturatus | reverse complement strand
ATTTTTCACAGCTTCGAGAATTTTTTCTTTGCCTTTTATAATTGTTCTGACCGACAATTCCGGTAGATCAAACTTCTTTGCCAATTCACAAATTTTCATTTTTGTATCGAAGTCTTTAATTAATTAATAATGGGTACGTTCGTAAAGTTAAACGAGTTAAATGCGTTAGTAATGAATCGTTCGAAAAGTCTAACGAAATAGGAATAACGATGACGTCATTCTCGTTTAACTTGTTCAACTTTACGAACATACCCAATGTTAACTTTACATTCCAAAGATAAAGTTTTTCTTTTCTTGTTTGATGCAGAAGAATTAGTTCTACTTCATTTAGATGACATAGTAGAGTCTCTCAAGTCTCCGTAGATATAACAAACACAGAAATAAATAACACAAAATAAATTGTAGCTATGTGTCGATTGCGCGCGACACATCTGAACATGTAAGCTGAACAATAGTGTGGGGGAATGAGTAATCAATGGTTGCGTGGCGCTCAAACAAAAGACAAATTGACGAGATTTGAAAATCGCATAACTCCGGGTTCGCGTAAGTCAGGGTAGCGTAAGTCGAGGTATTACTGTATATTAGTATCCCTTGTAGAAAAAATAATAATCTTTTTTATAATAATAATTTAATAATAATCTTTTATGTAATAAATTTACACAAAAGATTATTATTTTTTCTATAAAAGAGATGTACTTTTTATTATATACATAAGTATCGATGCATAAATACTTAAAAAAAAAACTAATTGTTAAATTCAAATGGAAGTTTGTTGTTAAAGATAATGTAAAGAAAATTAATATAAGTTTTGCAACTGAAGCAAGTCAAATTTTCATCAAAAACATGAAAAAAGCCATAGTTCAACTTATTAATTTAGATGTACTGTATATAAGATGCCCATACTCAACTATTTAGACATGTAATTTCTCTAATATCACAGAGGACAACTTTAAGAACTACAAAAACTAATCAAATAGTTTTCCATAAATTCTAATACATAATTGTTTAATACTCAACATTTATAACTGAAGAAATACATTAACTTTTCTTCTTACCTGTAAATTAGCTTTATCACCAGAATATTTTTCCATCTTGATTTTCTTTAATTTTGCTATTTAAAAATTTTTAAACACATTTTATTAAATGTAAATTATTTTTTAAATCATGATTAATGCTTTTATACATAAATATCAAATTATTTAAACAATAAATTCTATTATATAGACTAAGATAAAATACAAATATTAAATGTAATTATAATTATCAATGTACAAAACGGAATCATATGTAACATTCTTTCATAACTATTTTTTAATCAATATGTCTTAAGGTGATCTTTCGTCACTTACAATTATTAATGTTTATCAAATGGCACATACAAACAAAATCAACAAACACACAAAAAAAATTTAAATAATCTACAAAATTGCCACTAATCACAATAATGATTTGATGTAGGCATATACTAATCCACTAAATTTCTGCTGTAGCCAAACACCAATCTATAAAGTTGTTGAATTTTTAAAAATTTGCATAATTTTTTTGAGCATTTGTATTGATTTAAACCACTTTATACAAACTTAAAATGCATTCTTTTTGTCTTGAAAATTAAATACGGTACTTAAATATATTAAAAATTATTTAATTTTTACAAAATGAAATTTTCAAATGTTCAATAAAGTTTACTATTTTTGAATTTCAGTATAAATTAATTAATGTATCCAAAATTAATTAGAATATACAATGTTGAAACAAAAAAAAGTGTTATATAAAAATTTTGGATAAATAGAAAAACTTTTCATAATTTTCTCTAAACAAGAATTTATCAATATGTACAATTGATGATATCATATCAAATAATAATTAACTGATTATCCTGATCTAATTTTCAGAGCATTAAGAAAATTATTTAATTTTTTAAATGATGTGTTTAATGCTTTGTGAAAATAAGTGATTCAAATTACAATACTATAGAAAAAACACTGCTTGAAAAATTCCATTTTCAAATTTATAATAATCACAAAGATTTTTTTAATATTATTTAGGTGCAATGAAAATCATTGTTGCTGTTAACAAATCATGATAAAATATATTTTCCTTCAATTTACTCAAATCAAATTAATTACAATAATTAGTATAATTCTAAATTACTTGTGTCATGAAATAAGATTGAAAATAATTAACTTTCTCAGATCATTTTTTAAGAAAACTTTTCTTCATACATCAAATACAAAATATACAGTGTGATCAAGGTCTGATGTTATCAGTGAAATTAAAAATAACAAAAATAATTTTTTACTACTCAAAATAAGCCTCTTGAGAGTTAACACAATGTTTACAACAATTATAAAATTATTCAAAGTACTTCTGGTAAGCTGATATTGGCTTCTCATTTAGATAATTAAGAGCCTTTTGGATAGTAGAAATATCAAAACAAGTACCTTTTAACTTCAATTAGGGAAATATAACCCAAATCAGGCAAGTACTACATTGCCTTCAGACACCAAAAATTTGACTATTTGTTTCAGTCTGTGCCAGAGAAATGAGTTTAAAAAGTTTTATGCAGAAAAGGACTTTAAAATAAAGGTCAATTACGCTGCATGTCTTTGTTCAGAAGGCATGTGAAAAAGCACAAATTATGAAGACAATATTTTAATTTTTCTAGAATGTTTGTTCTATTCTATTCTATAATTTTTAATTGCATATTTCTCCTGGGTTTTAACAAAAATGAATACAAGCCCACAATCATTGCATAATACCCAAATAGTAATTGCTGTTAACAGTCTGAACTTCTGGAATGAATTCTTCATAAATTAGGTAGGCTATAGTTTTATTAATTTATATAAATTAGTTATATAAATTAGGTTGCTCTTCTGCAGATATAATAGATGCAGATGTTTAACCTATCCGATGTTGAGTATTTTCTCTGTCACATATCACTCCATGTTGAATTTTTTTTTGATGTTAAGCCTAACGTGATCACACATTCTAGAAAAATAATAATTGTGGCTATTGTATCATTTCAAATTACTTTATATTTTTCATATACATAAAATAGACATATTAGGATATGTAAAAACAAAAAATTTTATTTCAGAAGTTAGTTTTCGTGTGATAAATCTCAAAGCAAGGAACAACGCATAGTGGAACAGAACATTGTACACACTGATAATGTGATTCTACTCGCTTTTTGTTTGCTGAACAGACTTTATACACTCTGGTTGGTGGTTTTTTTTTTCTATTGCTGGTATAAAACTAGGAAAATGCTGTTCAGATAAATGTAACAGATTTTCATGTGACAGTTGACCACGGCAGACCATGTGTCTGCTTGTGTGAAACTTATCTATCACTTCTCTAATAACAGACATACAAAAATCAAGAAATGATACCTGTTTTTTTTTTTTTTTTTTTTTTTTTTACGATTCATTCGCGTTCATATACACACTAATATTCAAGAGAACTATTTTAAACAGGTCGCTGCACTACCACCGAATTTTTCATTGCTTGTTTTGTGACAAAACTGAATTTTGGTCTTTTAAATTGAAATA
>NW_019386514.1:0-31147 GCF_000671375.1 Centruroides sculpturatus | reverse complement strand
ACTGCCCAAATACCCTTAAACAAAGGAAAAGTACGTCCTTTATGAAGGCATAGAGCCTTTACTACATGAAAATGAAAATTAATGAATACACTGTGTACAGTAATTTACCTGATAAGACAGACCTCAGAAAAATACTTTATGAGAGCTTTTATACTTTTATAAAGCTGTCTATAATGAAAATTAATTAACTAAGGATTTTTTGCCCTGCCAGGGTGTGGCCGAGTTATCCGGAGTGCCGGGTTATCGAGAGCCAAGTTTTCGAGGTTCTACTGTACTTTACAAAGGTAAAAAATTATTTTAGTTATTTAACATTTACTCTATCATAATTTTAACCTTCTTTCTAATCTTAATTTGTATTTTTTAAAATTGTTTTAGATTACAGGGGGCATTCCCAACTCTTAGGGCTGCTTGTGAACTTTTCTACGCACTTCATTTGTGACAATAACTTTAAAATCAACTATTTGATTTAACCATCTTTTTGACTTGTTAAAGAAGATTAATAGTTAAAAAAATCAATAATAATAAGAAAAGACCAATACTATTGGCAATGCAACGTTCTCCAATTAAGTGGGGAAGACCGCCACTTAGCTGAGCCAAACCAGTGAATAAACGTAACGATAACTCTGCTACAAGTTCCCCACTAATTACAGACTTTAATTTACAATCACATAAAAATCTACAAGACACCTACATGGAGACTGGGAATACTAACAAGTCAAATCAACATAATATTGAAGATTCCTCAGGTGAGCCAATTGTATTTTGCACCTTACTACATAACTAGGATGATTTATTAGACACTTCATCTACTGTTTTATGGAATAAAATATCCAATCTTATAAAAACATCTAATGACAAACTATTTAATCAAATTGCTAGTATTAAGGAGGAATTGAATTTAATTCATGAAAATTTACACGAAACTAAGGAAAAACAAACAAAAATGGAGGAACAGGATTATGAATCTACGACAACAAATTGATACTATGCAGAATGAGAAGGACCTCACACAATTTAGAATGGATTCTTTAGTTAATGATTACAATCGTAATAACATCATAATATATAACTATCCTAACTCGAGGACTGTTTCTAAAGAAGAAATTCATAATTTTATTATTTCTTTACTAAATATCCATAATATAGTTTGAGAAGATATTTTAGATGTGGTTCAATTAACAAAACNTTAAATGTAAATTATTTTTTAAATCATGATTAATGCTTTTATACATAAATATCAAATTATTTAAACAATAAATTCTATTATATAGACTAAGATAAAATACAAATATTAAATGTAATTATAATTATCAATGTACAAAACGGAATCATATGTAACATTCTTTCATAACTATTTTTTAATCAATATGTCTTAAGGTGATCTTTCGTCACTTACAATTATTAATGTTTATCAAATGGCACATACAAACAAAATCAACAAACACACAAAAAAAATTTAAATAATCTACAAAATTGCCACTAATCACAATAATGATTTGATGTAGGCATATACTAATCCACTAAATTTCTGCTGTAGCCAAACACCAATCTATAAAGTTGTTGAATTTTTAAAAATTTGCATAATTTTTTTGAGCATTTGTATTGATTTAAACCACTTTATACAAACTTAAAATGCATTCTTTTTGTCTTGAAAATTAAATACGGTACTTAAATATATTAAAAATTATTTAATTTTTACAAAATGAAATTTTCAAATGTTCAATAAAGTTTACTATTTTTGAATTTCAGTATAAATTAATTAATGTATCCAAAATTAATTAGAATATACAATGTTGAAACAAAAAAAAGTGTTATATAAAAATTTTGGATAAATAGAAAAACTTTTCATAATTTTCTCTAAACAAGAATTTATCAATATGTACAATTGATGATATCATATCAAATAATAATTAACTGATTATCCTGATCTAATTTTCAGAGCATTAAGAAAATTATTTAATTTTTTAAATGATGTGTTTAATGCTTTGTGAAAATAAGTGATTCAAATTACAATACTATAGAAAAAACACTGCTTGAAAAATTCCATTTTCAAATTTATAATAATCACAAAGATTTTTTTAATATTATTTAGGTGCAATGAAAATCATTGTTGCTGTTAACAAATCATGATAAAATATATTTTCCTTCAATTTACTCAAATCAAATTAATTACAATAATTAGTATAATTCTAAATTACTTGTGTCATGAAATAAGATTGAAAATAATTAACTTTCTCAGATCATTTTTTAAGAAAACTTTTCTTCATACATCAAATACAAAATATACAGTGTGATCAAGGTCTGATGTTATCAGTGAAATTAAAAATAACAAAAATAATTTTTTACTACTCAAAATAAGCCTCTTGAGAGTTAACACAATGTTTACAACAATTATAAAATTATTCAAAGTACTTCTGGTAAGCTGATATTGGCTTCTCATTTAGATAATTAAGAGCCTTTTGGATAGTAGAAATATCAAAACAAGTACCTTTTAACTTCAATTAGGGAAATATAACCCAAATCAGGCAAGTACTACATTGCCTTCAGACACCAAAAATTTGACTATTTGTTTCAGTCTGTGCCAGAGAAATGATTTTAAAAAGTTTTATGCAGAAAAGGACTTTAAAATAAAGGTCAATTACGCTGCATGTCTTTGTTCAGAAGGCATGTGAAAAAGCACAAATTATGAAGACAATATTTTAATTTTTCTAGAATGTTTGTTCTATTCTATTCTATAATTTTTAATTGCATATTTCTCCTGGGTTTTAACAAAAATGAATACAAGCCCACAATCATTGCATAATACCCAAATAGTAATTGCTGTTAACAGTCTGAACTTCTGGAATGAATTCTTCATAAATTAGGTAGGCTATAGTTTTATTAATTTATATAAATTAGTTATATAAATTAGGTTGCTCTTCTGCAGATATAATAGATGCAGATGTTTAACCTATCCGATGTTGAGTATTTTCTCTGTCACATATCACTCCATGTTGAATTTTTTTTTGATGTTAAGCCTAACGTGATCACACATTCTAGAAAAATAATAATTGTGGCTATTGTATCATTTCAAATTACTTTATATTTTTCATATACATAAAATAGACATATTAGGATATGTAAAAACAAAAAATTTTATTTCAGAAGTTAGTTTTCGTGTGATAAATCTCAAAGCAAGGAACAACGCATAGTGGAACAGAACATTGTACACACTGATAATGTGATTCTACTCGCTTTTTGTTTGCTGAACAGACTTTATACACTCTGGTTGGTGGTTTTTTTTTTCTATTGCTGGTATAAAACTAGGAAAATGCTGTTCAGATAAATGTAACAGATTTTCATGTGACAGTTGACCACGGCAGACCATGTGTCTGCTTGTGTGAAACTTATCTATCACTTCTCTAATAACAGACATACAAAAATCAAGAAATGATACCTGTTTTTTTTTTTTTTTTTTTGTATGTTGGCGATACAAAACACAAGCATTAAATAATGCAATATCCAGCATATGAAAAAACACTTTTTTATACCATTTCACTGTTTTTCAAATGCATGGATAATTGTGTATCATTCTATCACACAGATCAATTCCACCAATATTATGATTATAATCTAAAATATAATTAGGCTTCATTATTACATCTCCTGATCTGTTACGTTTACCAGAATCAGAGAATTCATTGTTACTCATCATACTTAGAATTGTCATATCCCTTTTATCTTTCCAACAAAACACAGACAATTCATCTTTCTGACAGGTTATAAATTCCTCTTCCTTCAATTTACGGTCAGAAAAATTGTGTGGCATTCCAATCCGATTTTTGTTCACAGTTCCAGATACATGTTTGTTTATCCAGAAGCGCTTTTGCTAATGACAGTGAGGTGAAAAACCTGGTGATTCTTACTGAGCTATGGTTCTAATAAGGTAAGCACAACTTTCTCACCTTCAAAATTTCCATATTCTGTCATAGCTCCCGTGTAAACTATAAAGTCCCAAACATATCCTGTTCGTAACGCGCAAGTTTCGAAGCTTTTTATGCCAAAACGAGCATGCATGCTCAGTATATACTGTCTAAATCCCAGTCTGCCTTTCCATAACATAAGACTTTCGTCTACACAGACATTTTCATCTGGGATGCAAATGTCTGTGTAGACAAAATTGTCTGTAAAATGCAAACATGACAATAAAAGCATAAAGCAGTTGCTCGACATCATACTCGAAAAAAATGGTGTAGAAAAAAACATCTTTAATTGTAAAGTACATACTTAGGTGCAGTTTTCTAATGATACTTGTGACCATAATAAGTCCTATAAATTCTCTAATTTCTGGATTTGTTGTCAGTTTCCAGTTTTTATATGACTATTTTTCCGTAAATCCCCACAGTTCATCAAGCTACCATCATACCTGTTTGTTTCTTCAACGATCTTGTCCACAAGATCATCATCGAAAAATATGCTAAAACAGTCAAATGGTGTAGCATCACTCCATAAATTACATTGGATTCCTGCTGGTCCTGTGAAACTGTTTACTTGGGGGCTTCTGAAGTTCATATGGACCCATCCATCGTTACTACTAAATCGCAGATGTTTTGCACTATTATTTTCTTGAGTACAACCGCATGATCGGCCTCTGTAGCCATTTGTAGTTGTTATTTCGTGATCAATATCACCACTATCATCACTTACATTTTCATTTTGTATATACTTGTCATTGCCACCTGAAAATTCAGATTCATTGGAACCTAAATTAAATAAATATTTGATCAATTCTGACTTATTTAAAGTGCTATTTCTCCCAGCTGTTACCATGTCTAAACAGAGACAAACTAACAGCCTATTTTCCTTTGTGATTTCTTGTAAACAACTATTCCTAGAATTGTAATATCCTGTTATGCAAAAACTAGATAACATAATGATTCTTTTGATATGAATCACTAATTTCGGAATTCCATATGAGTAGCAACATCTGATGTTTAAAAAACAATCCGATGCAGAAACGAATATATTCGTAGTCAACAGGTCAGGTCAAAAGGAGGTCAACACGGAACAGGTTAAGTTAATAGCTCATACCGAGAGTACCAAATCTCACCATCTGTCACAATGGTTTTCAAGATATTTGAATTGTTGTCAACATCTCTAATTATGTCCATCACATGATCCACTCTGAATGCACAGACCACTTCTTGCACTTTCTCTACTTGATCAGCTGCATAGCTTGTGCACAAACATGACGCCTTTCAATGCACCATGTTCACTTTGACATCTTGAAATAGAGCAAACCACAAAAAAACACTAGCATGATCAAAACAACGACATAAATAAACTTGTTGTATCACTAGCTACATCTCAATTACTGTTTTGCCAAATTTACAGTTATACTGCCCACCAGTGGCCGAGCGGTTCTGTCCCTGAACACTGGAAGTACAGTCATGGGTTCACACCTTGCAGGTTTTCTCCATGTCTGTAACACCTGAATAGGGGCCAGTTATCCTTAAAAGGCTTCCTGGAAGGCATTTCTCTCCTGCATAACATCACATATCCAGAGAAGGCAACAAGGAACAACTCTAATACTAACTTCATGGACATCACATGGTGTTCATACTAATCCATACTAACCTGTGCTGGGAGTTGAGAGAGAGACAGTTATATTTGCACTTTTTTCAAGTGTCATTTTTCAACCAATACCAGAAAAGTGCAGTTGCTTTTGCCAAACTTACTACTGACTGAATCAATGGATGCAACTGAAACTTTTAACAATGTTGACACCAACTGCTTCATAAATATTGTATTTGTCAACAGATGGTAAACACAAAAAATTTTAAAAATTCAGTCACAATGAAATTTGGACAGACTGTATAAATATATATATATACAGTGAAATCTGCTTATTGTAATCACTTTGGGACCTATCTATACTGATAACCAAGCAGGCTAAGTAAATAAGACTACAATTAATAAAAACTCTGGTTTCATGATAATGAAAAAAGGACATGTTAAAACAATTAAAAATTGTGTAACTTGAAGTGTTTTTACTTATAATAATTATTATATTCCAACATACATATATAAACATCTCAAAACTCAATATATATTAGCAATAAGCCAGAAACTACTAAATTACATTGGGCTACCTTACCATAATTAATTTTAATTAATTTCTGAAGAATTTGTCACTAGAGAAAGGCATAAGGTGCCATCTTCTATCAAATTTAATAATTATAATTAAATTAAATAATTTAGAATATTCTGCAAGAAAAGAATCGGTCCAGAGCAAAACTCAAACATACAACAACCTCTGCTTACAATGTGGATGTGTTGCCAGTAACACTACCTGAGCATCCAAACCAATCTCCTCTTCCAGACGGCAAGTGGCAGTTGCAGGTTCGAGTCCTGCTCCGGGCCAATTCTTTTCTTCCAGAATATTCTAAATTATTTAATTTAATTATAATTATTAAATTTGATAAAATACAACATCTTATGCCTTCCTCTAGTGACAAATTATTTAAAAATTAATTAAAATTTATTGCAGTAGAGTAGCCAAACGTAATCTGGTAGTTGTTGGCTTATTATTATATTCCAGTATTGTCTGTCTGCCAATTTTTGAATATCTTCTTTAACAACAGTAAGCATGTAACTAAAATAAGAGATGCCAGTAATTAAAACTATTGTACTATGAGCAAATAACAATAAAAATGATTAAAGCTTATTACAGGATGACACTGATAGTGCAAAAAGACTGCTTTAAAATGCCTACTTACTTTTAAGATAATGACAACCAAAAAATCTAATTACAATAAGCAAAGTTTAATAAGTATATTTCAACTTACATGTTTTAGGATTTAAGTCCAATAGCATTAAATAATTAATAATATCATTATTACAATAAGATGATTCTACTGTACTTGAAGATAACACATACTGCAATACATTTGTTAATTGCTAGTAACTATTACTTATTTGATTTCAGAGATATTAGTTTAAGATATTGAATATATTATTTATCCAATATAATAATACTCTTGTTTATCAATTCCTCTGGAAGTCTGAGTTATCAAAGGAATATCAATTATGCATAAAACATCTAAATTATTTTTATTACAATTTTGATTAATTTCTAAAAACTATACAAAATATTTATCTTGTAAATTACACAAAATGACAGTCTTATAGTTTTGTATACTTTATAAAATTATAAAATAATGTAATTTTATATGTATATTTCTATAAAGGTCTGCATCTTTTTACATTTTAATCACTTCAATAAAATATAATTCAATCTTTAAAAAAGACTATCATATATGTATAATTTTCTGATATATGTCATTACTTAATTAATCTATAATTACAAAAAAAAATTTAGATTAAACTGAATTATGAAAATTTACATTTTTTCTTTTCTATTCTTTTATCTTTTAACTTCTTCTTTCCTCCTAACATAAGTTTCTGATGTTCATAAAATCTATCATGATTTGACAGTAAGCCTGCACTATAATATTGATAATGTTTTAACTGTAAAAAATAACAAAAATATTAGAATCATATTTTTCATGTTCAAAATAAATTCCAAAAATTTCATTACCTCAGTATCAGCATGATATTCTTCTTGAGCAGCTTTAATTAATTTATGATATTTTAACATATCTTGAAGTCCATGCTCACTAACTGGATCACTATCTTCTCCAGAATCAGAAGATTCACTAATTAATACACCCTTTAACAAAATAATTTTTAAAATAATATTTAATATAGAAGTATTATTTATAAGATAAAACTGCTATTTCATTTATTAATCAAATAGACTATTTAATGAATTATTATGCATGAAATTTTAAAAATTGTATCAAAAAATAATGAAATTTGAAAATGTTATCACTGATTTATATTGAAGAAGGATGGTTGGCAACTGCAAGAGAATGTATATATTACATTACCAACCTTCTTTTATGTCAGAGAAACAAGAAGACAACTAAAAATCAGACTGAGAAAACACATTTGCAAATAAAATATAATTATACAAAGTCTGTTGTCATTGTTCACTATGTCAGTATCAGTTGTCAGATCTTATTAAAAGAAAATTATGTGAACAATTAAAAATTATATTACCAAATCAAATAATTGTGTAACAGTAATATTATACAATAATTTGACTTTTCTTACTTTAATGAAAGTATAGCAAAAAGTCACTCAGTATGGTTTTATACAGTCAATCTTATAACTTTTATACTTGATTTTATTCATTTTTAAAATATTTTAAATTTTTATCCCTTTTTATTTTCATTTTATCATTTATTTAGTTTCATTTATATAAGTATTTTTTAATTAAATGATTTATGCAGTAACTATTTTTTTATTGGTTTTAATCCTTTTTCTTCAAAGTTTTAAGATGTCTTTTGTTTTACAGTTTAACAATATTTTTACATCATTTTGTATCACTGATTTTATTCTTTTAATTAAAAAAAATATTTTTAATTTTGACAATACAGTAGAACCTCAAAAACTCAGCCTAATGTGGACTGAAGGGTGGCCGAGTTTGTGAAAATGTCGGGTTATCGGGAATGGGGTTAAAAAAAGAATAAGTATGAGTGTTTCCTCAGAAAATACTGTACTGTACTTGTATGTATTGTTTACTTGAGAATACAACAGAGAATAAACTGCCCAAATACCCTTAAACAAAGGAAAAGTACGTCCTTTATGAAGGCATAGAGCCTTTACTACATGAAAATGAAAATTAATGAATACACTGTGTACAGTAATTTACCTGATAAGACAGACCTCAGAAAAATACTTTATGAGAGCTTTTATACTTTTATAAAGCTGTCTGTCTATAATGAAAATTAATTAACTAAGGATTTTTTGCCCTGCCAGGGTGTGGCCGAGTTATCCGGAGTGCCGGGTTATCGAGAGCCAAGTTTTCGAGGTTCTACTGTACTTTACAAAGGTAAAAAATTATTTTAGTTATTTAACATTTACTCTATCATAATTTTAACCTTCTTTCTAATCTTAATTTGTATTTTTTAAAATTGTTTTAGATTACAGGGGGCATTCCCAACTCTTAGGGCTGCTTGTGAACTTTTCTACGCACTTCATTTGTGACAATAACTTTAAAATCAACTATTTGATTTAACCATCTTTTTGACTTGTTAAAGAAGATTAATAGTTAAAAAAATCAATAATAATAAGAAAAGACCAATACTATTGGCAATGCAACGTTCTCCAATTAAGTGGGGAAGACCGCCACTTAGCTGAGCCAAACCAGTGAATAAACGTAACGATAACTCTGCTACAAGTTCCCCACTAATTACAGACTTTAATTTACAATCACATAAAAATCTACAAGACACCTACATGGAGACTGGGAATACTAACAAGTCAAATCAACATAATATTGAAGATTCCTCAGGTGAGCCAATTGTATTTTGCACCTTACTACATAACTAGGATGATTTATTAGACACTTCATCTACTGTTTTATGGAATAAAATATCCAATCTTATAAAAACATCTAATGACAAACTATTTAATCAAATTGCTAGTATTAAGGAGGAATTGAATTTAATTCATGAAAATTTACACAAAACTAAAGAAAAACAAACAAAAATGGAGGAACAGATTACAAATCTACGATAACAAATTGATAGTATGCAGATTGAGAAGGACCTCACACAATTTATTCTCTAATTAATGATTACAATCGTAATAACATCATAATATATAACTATCCTAACTCGAGGACTGTTTCTAAAGAAGAAATTCATAATTTTATTATTTCTTTACTAAATATCCATAATATAGTTTGAGAAGATATTTTAGATGTGGTTCAATTAACAAAACTACCAAAAATAACCATAAGAATAACTTTTAACGATAATCAACTTCAAAATCAGATCTTTTCTGCCTTTATTTGGAAGAAATTGCAAAATCAGCTTGAAGATTGGAGAGATACTCAAATATCTCCAGATCTCACTAAAAACTCAAGAATTAGACGAAAAAATTTACTTTCAACATGACATGATATACGAAAACAAAATTCCTGAGTCAAATTACATAATGACATCTTAATAACAGATGACAAAATTACATATAATATTAATATGAAAAGTCTGGTATATGCAGATACCTTTTTACCTTTTTCCAACTTGATAAACTTGGGAAGCTGATATATTACAAATCAAAGTCATATACAAAGTTCACTTAATTTTGAGAGTAATCACTCCTTTGCTATAGTAAATTGAAATTGCAAAGGATTTAAATACAAAACTACATTTGTCAATTCTATGCATATTAAATATAATCCGGTTATTATTGCCATGACAGAAACTTGGATAACATCAGATAAGTTTTACACTACAAATTTCTCTAATAAATTTATAATAGAATCTGCAGTAGCAAGTAAATCAGTAGGTCCTGGACAACTGAGTGGTGGTCTATGTTTATTGAAAGGGAGCATTGTAAAATAATCCAAGTTAAAAAAATTATTAATTATATACTACTTCTCATCTCAATAACTAGAAATAAATTATCAAATAAGAATAATAAAACACTGATGATAATGTTAATGAAATCTTCAAAGTTATTAATATATGGCACTATATAACTTCATACATTATAATATTGGGTGACCTTAATTCCAGAATTGGTAAAGTAATGGACTCAAAATATAAGGGACCCAATCATTTAATTTATAATAGTCGGAAATCTAAGGATAAACAGGTTAACAATTTGGGGAAAAAATTATTAGACCTCATAACTGAATACAAACTTTTTATACTGAATGATTGCATTAAACCTGACTTTCCTGTGGAATATACATGCCTAACCCACTTTGGGAAATCAACAATCGACCTTACATTATGTTCTGATTTACTTCTGGACTGTTGCATGGAATTTACAACAACGTTAATGGATGCATCGGATCATTTTCCCACAATAACCAAATTTCGACTATCTTCAGCAAAGGAAACCAACAACCAATGCAATAATAGTCCAAAAATAAAATATAAAATTTCAAAATATCGGACAGAGATTGATAATTGTTTCATTGCCATTCCGGAAATAATGAGTACTAATAATGAAAAAATATACAATCTAATAACAAGCATATTAAATAATTACATATGTATAAATAAAAATAAAAGAAATATTCAAAATAAAGCTAAAGAAGGATGGTTTGACTCTGACTGTTAAAGAATGAGAATGATAAAACAAGCAGAATTTAAAAAATTCAGAGAAAATTCAACTAATTTTAACTTTAATAGCTATAAAAAAGCTAAACGAACCTATAATAATCTCCTTAAAACTAAAAAGTCAAATTATCTTCACAAAATTGAACTAAACCTAATTAAAAATAATAATGATGGCAAACTGTTCTGGAATACAATACGAAGATTTCAGCCTAAATCAAATTTAAATGGAAGTTCTGTCACAATAGATTTTAATATCTGGAAGCAGTTTTATCATAGATTTCCACAAATCCATACGAAATTATTGTTAAATACAAATATAGAAGTTTACAATAATATTCTAGATTCTGACTTTACTATTACTGAATTGGATGATGCCATTTTAAAAAATCAAAAAGTAAAATAACTCCAGGAAATGACAATATTCCTACCAATTTCTTAAAAATATTATTGCACAATTCTAGATTAAAAATATTAAATTTATTTAACAGTATGTACAAATCTGATTTCTACCCTGATTCCTGGAACTCAGCCATTCTTATGATGCTCTATAAAAAAAGCAATCATTCCTCTCCTAGTAACTATAGACCAATAGCATTGTTATCTACTGTAAGAAAATGTCTTACTTCACTTCTTGCAAACAAATTTAGGCTACAGACTAAAACTATGGAATTAGAAGCTGAATTTCAATACACATTTACTGTAAATAAAGGAACCAAATTTGCAATCTTTACCTTATTAATGATAGTTCAACTATATCTTTTAAAAAAACACAGGAAAATATACACTTCCTTCATTGATATTCAAAAAGCATTTGATTCAATATGCATTCCTCTGTTGGTTCACAATCATAAATCCTGTGGTGGAAGTACCCAATTTGCTTCAGCAATCTCAAAACTATACTCAAACTATAATATCAAGATAAATCAAGTAAAACAGCAAAGCCGTATTTGGGACAAGACTATGTCTCAGAGACTCACTACTAAGTGGAATCACTTTGACACTCAAGGCGGATCTTGTTCTCATTCTCCAATCTTTGGTATCACTGCTTTTGGGCACGATCATTCAAACTTCGCCGGCCATGACCATGAGGTTGTCCACGATGAAATTAACCTACCCAATTTGAAAATTTCTTTCCATTGCATGTCGGCCCAGGTTGAATTTTTGTCAATGTGTAACAAAAATTTCCCATTTTTGAAAAAAATAATCATGGCTATTGTATCGTCCAAAATTACTGTTTTATTTTGCACAAACAATACACAGTTTAACCCGATTATAACGTCATTGGATGTAATGACAACCCTAATATAATGTCAAATTTTTATCGGTCCCATGATTTTACTATACTAGTTAATGTTAAAAAAAAAAACACTTGTAATGACATAAAACCATTTTAACATCATATTTGAAGCACTCCCAAATTTATAAAATTAGATTACAAATTTTATTTAACACAGAAGAAACTATGTATTCAGTCCTAAGGTCAGAGTTCACTTTTTAGAATGACTCTGGGTGGTACTCTCCCCCACCTGACTTTGATGGGATGAGGTGCCTGTTTTGCCTGTTTTTAGAAGAGGGTCACCATTTTGTATTTTATTTTGTCTCAGTTCTCAGTCCCCTGACTACCTACAAGTCTGGATCTTTTAATGTGCAAATGATTTGAGCACCTAATACTCTGTGCCAAATATTAATTCTTGACATGTACTCCTTCATACCTCTATGCTGGTAATATAAAACAGCAGTACAATTTTATAAACAAGACATAGTCTTGTCAACAAGGCAATAATAGCTCTCAAACTTTATCTTTATCCCATGGAATTCTTCAAGGTGATCCTCTCTCTCCATATCTATTCAATTTTTACCTTATAGGTATTGATTGCCTCTTTACTGAATCAACTGATGGAATTGTAATAGGAAATAGTCTTACATTATATTCTTTTTGCTGATGATCTTGTGCTTCTGGCCCCAACAAAGATTTCATTACAAAGGAAAATTAATAAACTCAATAAATTTCTTCAATCATTATATTTAACAATAAATTTGACCAAAACAAAAGTTATAATATTCTGACTGTAAAATATCCGAAAATAACACTAAATTATATCATGAAAATACTCTTTTACAAACTGTAAATGAAATAGACTATTTGGGAGTCAGGTTTGATTGGAATTTATCCTTTAAAGCACATTTTAACAAAATAAAAATCAAAGCAAAGCAAGCCATAGATAATCTTCTATTTGAATGTTCCAAGTTGAAAACAACCAATTTGAAAATTCACATTAAATTATTTACCTCAACAATCGTTCCTATAATATATTAAGCAAGCCCAATATGGAGTTTAGACTATATATATATAAATTGGAATATCTTCACATCTATTATTTATGCAAATTATTCAAACTGAAAAGAACTATTCCAGGCTTTGCTCTGCAGCATGAAGTAAATTGGANGTCACTAGAGAAAGGCATAAGGTGCCATCTTCTATCAAATTTAATAATTATAATTAAATTAAATAATTTAGAATATTCTGCAAGAAAAGAATCGGTCCAGAGCAAAACTCAAACATACAACAACCTCTGCTTACAATGTGGATGTGTTGCCAGTAACACTACCTGAGCATCCAAACCAATCTCCTCTTCCAGACGGCAAGTGGCAGTTGCAGGTTCGAGTCCTGCTCCGGGCCAATTCTTTTCTTCCAGAATATTCTAAATTATTTAATTTAATTATAATTATTAAATTTGATAAAATACAACATCTTATGCCTTCCTCTAGTGACAAATTATTTAAAAATTAATTAAAATTTATTGCAGTAGAGTAGCCAAACGTAATCTGGTAGTTGTTGGCTTATTACTATATTCCAGTATTGTCTGTCTGCCAATTTTTGAATATCTTCTTTAACAACAGTAAGCATGTAACTAAAATAAGAGATGCCAGTAATTAAAACTATTGTACTATGAGCAAATAACAATAAAAATGATTAAAGCTTATTACAGGATGACACTGATAGTGCAAAAAGACTGCTTTAAAATGCCTACTTACTTTTAAGATAATGACAACCAAAAAATCTAATTACAATAAGCAAAGTTTAATAAGTATATTTCAACTTACATGTTTTAGGATTTAAGTCCAATAGCATTAAATAATTAATAATATCATTATTACAATAAGATGATTCTACTGTACTTGAAGATAACACATACTGCAATACATTTGTTAATTGCTAGTAACTATTACTTATTTGATTTCAGAGATATTAGTTTAAGATATTGAATATATTATTTATCCAATATAATAATACTCTTGTTTATCAATTCCTCTGGAAGTCTGAGTTATCAAAGGAATATCAATTATGCATAAAACATCTAAATTATTTTTATTACAATTTTGATTAATTTCTAAAAACTATACAAAATATTTATCTTGTAAATTACACAAAATGACAGTCTTATAGTTTTGTATACTTTATAAAATTATAAAATAATGTAATTTTATATGTATATTTCTATAAAGGTCTGCATCTTTTTACATTTTAATCACTTCAATAAAATATAATTCAATCTTTAAAAAAGACTATCATATATGTATAATTTTCTGATATATGTCATTACTTAATTAATCTATAATTACAAAAAAAAATTTAGATTAAACTGAATTATGAAAATTTACATTTTTTCTTTTCTATTCTTTTATCTTTTAACTTCTTCTTTCCTCCTAACATAAGTTTCTGATGTTCATAAAATCTATCATGATTTGACAGTAAGCCTGCACTATAATATTGATAATGTTTTAACTGTAAAAAATAACAAAAATATTAGAATCATATTTTTCATGTTCAAAATAAATTCCAAAAATTTCATTACCTCAGTATCAGCATGATATTCTTCTTGAGCAGCTTTAATTAATTTATGATATTTTAACATATCTTGAAGTCCATGCTCACTAACTGGATCACTATCTTCTCCAGAATCAGAAGATTCACTAATTAATACACCCTTTAACAAAATAATTTTTAAAATAATATTTAATATAGAAGTATTATTTATAAGATAAAACTGCTATTTCATTTATTAATCAAATAGACTATTTAATGAATTATTATGCATGAAATTTTAAAAATTGTATCAAAAAATAATGAAATTTGAAAATGTTATCACTGATTTATATTGAAGAAGGATGGTTGGCAACTGCAAGAGAATGTATATATTACATTACCAACCTTCTTTTATGTCAGAGAAACAAGAAGACAACTAAAAATCAGACTGAGAAAACACATTTGCAAATAAAATATAATTATACAAAGTCTGTTGTCATTGTTCACTATGTCAGTATCAGTTGTCAGATCTTATTAAAAGAAAATTATGTGAACAATTAAAAATTATATTACCAAATCAAATAATTGTGTAACAGTAATATTATACAATAATTTGACTTTTCTTACTTTAATGAAAGTATAGCAAAAAGTCACTCAGTATGGTTTTATACAGTCAATCTTATAACTTTTATACTTGATTTTATTCATTTTTAAAATATTTTAAATTTTTATCCCTTTTTATTTTCATTTTATCATTTATTTAGTTTCATTTATATAAGTATTTTTTAATTAAATGATTTATGCAGTAACTATTTTTTTATTGGTTTTAATCCTTTTTCTTCAAAGTTTTAAGATGTCTTTTGTTTTACAGTTTAACAATATTTTTACATCATTTTGTATCACTGATTTTATTCTTTTAATTAAAAAAAATATTTTTAATTTTGACAATACAGTAGAACCTCAAAAACTCAGCCTAATGTGGACTGAAGGGTGGCCGAGTTTGTGAAAATGTCGGGTTATCGGGAATGGGGTTAAAAAAAGAATAAGTATGAGTGTTTCCTCAGAAAATACTGTACTGTACTTGTATGTATTGTTTACTTGAGAATATAACAGAGAATAAACTGCCCAAATACCCTTAAACAAAGGAAAAGTACGTCCTTTATGAAGGCATAGAGCCTTTACTACATGAAAATGAAAATTAATGAATACACTGTGTACAGTAATTTACCTGATAAGACAGACCTCAGAAAAATACTTTATGAGAGCTTTTATACTTTTATAAAGCTGTCTATAATGAAAATTAATTAACTAAGGATTTTTTGCCCTGCCAGGGTGTGGCCGAGTTATCCGGAGTGCCGGGTTATCGAGAGCCAAGTTTTCGAGGTTCTACTGTACTTTACAAAGGTAAAAAATTATTTTAGTTATTTAACATTTACTCTATCATAATTTTAACCTTCTTTCTAATCTTAATTTGTATTTTTTAAAATTGTTTTAGATTACAGGGGGCATTCCCAACTCTTAGGGCTGCTTGTGAACTTTTCTACGCACTTCATTTGTGACAATAACTTTAAAATCAACTATTTGATTTAACCATCTTTTTGACTTGTTAAAGAAGATTAATAGTTAAAAAAATCAATAATAATAAGAAAAGACCAATACTATTGGCAATGCAACGTTCTCCAATTAAGTGGGGAAGACCGCCACTTAGCTGAGCCAAACCAGTGAATAAACGTAACGATAACTCTGCTACAAGTTCCCCACTAATTACAGACTTTAATTTACAATCACATAAAAATCTACAAGACACCTACATGGAGACTGGGAATACTAACAAGTCAAATCAACATAATATTGAAGATTCCTCAGGTGAGCCAATTGTATTTTGCACCTTACTACATAACTAGGATGATTTATTAGACACTTCATCTACTGTTTTATGGAATAAAATATCCAATCTTATAAAAACATCTAATGACAAACTATTTAATCAAATTGCTAGTATTAAGGAGGAATTGAATTTAATTCATGAAAATTTACACAAAACTAAAGAAAAACAAACAAAAATGGAGGAACAGATTACAAATCTACGATAACAAATTGATAGTATGCAGATTGAGAAGGACCTCACACAATTTATTCTCTAATTAATGATTACAATCGTAATAACATCATAATATATAACTATCCTAACTCGAGGACTGTTTCTAAAGAAGAAATTCATAATTTTATTATTTCTTTACTAAATATCCATAATATAGTTTGAGAAGATATTTTAGATGTGGTTCAATTAACAAAACTACCAAAAATAACCATAAGAATAACTTTTAACGATAATCAACTTCAAAATCAGATCTTTTCTGCCTTTATTTGGAAGAAATTGCAAAATCAGCTTGAAGATTGGAGAGATACTCAAATATCTCCAGATCTCACTAAAAACTCAAGAATTAGACGAAAAAATTTACTTTCAACATGACATGATATACGAAAACAAAATTCCTGAGTCAAATTACATAATGACATCTTAATAACAGATGACAAAATTACATATAATATTAATATGAAAAGTCTGGTATATGCAGATACCTTTTTACCTTTTTCCAACTTGATAAACTTGGGAAGCTGATATATTACAAATCAAAGTCATATACAAAGTTCACTTAATTTTGAGAGTAATCACTCCTTTGCTATAGTAAATTGAAATTGCAAAGGATTTAAATACAAAACTACATTTGTCAATTCTATGCATATTAAATATAATCCGGTTATTATTGCCATGACAGAAACTTGGATAACATCAGATAAGTTTTACACTACAAATTTCTCTAATAAATTTATAATAGAATCTGCAGTAGCAAGTAAATCAGTAGGTCCTGGACAACTGAGTGGTGGTCTATGTTTATTGAAAGGGAGCATTGTAAAATAATCCAAGTTAAAAAAATTATTAATTATATACTACTTCTCATCTCAATAACTAGAAATAAATTATCAAATAAGAATAATAAAACACTGATGATAATGTTAATGAAATCTTCAAAGTTATTAATATATGGCACTATATAACTTCATACATTATAATATTGGGTGACCTTAATTCCAGAATTGGTAAAGTAATGGACTCAAAATATAAGGGACCCAATCATTTAATTTATAATAGTCGGAAATCTAAGGATAAACAGGTTAACAATTTGGGGAAAAAATTATTAGACCTCATAACTGAATACAAACTTTTTATACTGAATGATTGCATTAAACCTGACTTTCCTGTGGAATATACATGCCTAACCCACTTTGGGAAATCAACAATCGACCTTACATTATGTTCTGATTTACTTCTGGACTGTTGCATGGAATTTACAACAACGTTAATGGATGCATCGGATCATTTTCCCACAATAACCAAATTTCGACTATCTTCAGCAAAGGAAACCAACAACCAATGCAATAATAGTCCAAAAATAAAATATAAAATTTCAAAATATCGGACAGAGATTGATAATTGTTTCATTGCCATTCCGGAAATAATGAGTACTAATAATGAAAAAATATACAATCTAATAACAAGCATATTAAATAATTACATATGTATAAATAAAAATAAAAGAAATATTCAAAATAAAGCTAAAGAAGGATGGTTTGACTCTGACTGTTAAAGAATGAGAATGATAAAACAAGCAGAATTTAAAAAATTCAGAGAAAATTCAACTAATTTTAACTTTAATAGCTATAAAAAAGCTAAACGAACCTATAATAATCTCCTTAAAACTAAAAAGTCAAATTATCTTCACAAAATTGAACTAAACCTAATTAAAAATAATAATGATGGCAAACTGTTCTGGAATACAATACGAAGATTTCAGCCTAAATCAAATTTAAATGGAAGTTCTGTCACAATAGATTTTAATATCTGGAAGCAGTTTTATCATAGATTTCCACAAATCCATACGAAATTATTGTTAAATACAAATATAGAAGTTTACAATAATATTCTAGATTCTGACTTTACTATTACTGAATTGGATGATGCCATTTTAAAAAATCAAAAAGTAAAATAACTCCAGGAAATGACAATATTCCTACCAATTTCTTAAAAATATTATTGCACAATTCTAGATTAAAAATATTAAATTTATTTAACAGTATGTACAAATCTGATTTCTACCCTGATTCCTGGAACTCAGCCATTCTTATGATGATCTATAAAAAAAGCAATCATTCCTCTCCTAGTAACTATAGACCAATAGCATTGTTATCTACTGTAAGAAAATGTCTTACTTCACTTCTTGCAAACAAATTTAGGCTACAGACTAAAACTATGGAATTAGAAGCTGAATTTCAATACACATTTACTGTAAATAAAGGAACCAAATTTGCAATCTTTACCTTATTAATGATAGTTCAACTATATCTTTTAAAAAAACACAGGAAAATATACACTTCCTTCATTGATATTCAAAAAGCATTTGATTCAATATGCATTCCTCTGTTGGTTCACAATCATAAATCCTGTGGCGGAAGTATCCAATTTGCTTCAGCAATCTCAAAACTATACTCAAACTATAATATCAAGATAAATCAAGTAAAACAGCAAAGCCGTATTTGGGACAAGACTATGTCTCAGAGACTCACTACTAAGTGGAATCACTTTGACACTCAAGGCGGATCTTGTTCTCATTCTCCAATCTTTGGTATCACTGCTTTTGGGCACGATCATTCAAACTTCGCCGGCCATGACCATGAGGTTGTCCACGATGAAATTAACCTACCCAATTTGAAAATTTCTTTCCATTGCATGTCGGCCCAGGTTGAATTTTTGTCAATGTGTAACAAAAATTTCCCATTTTTGAAAAAAATAATCATGGCTATTGTATCGTCCAAAATTACTGTTTTATTTTGCACAAACAATACACAGTTTAACCCGATTATAACGTCATTGGATGTAATGACAACCCTAATATAATGTCAAATTTTTATCGGTCCCATGATTTTACTATACTAGTTAATGTTAAAAAAAAAAACACTTGTAATGACATAAAACCATTTTAACATCATATTTGAAGCACTCCCAAATTTATAAAATTAGATTACAAATTTTATTTAACACAGAAGAAACTATGTATTCAGTCCTAAGGTCAGAGTTCACTTTTTAGAATGACTCTGGGTGGTACTCTCCCCCACCTGACTTTGATGGGATGAGGTGCCTGTTTTGCCTGTTTTTAGAAGAGGGTCACCATTTTGTATTTTATTTTGTCTCAGTTCTCAGTCCCCTGACTACCTACAAGTCTGGATCTTTTAATGTGCAAATGATTTGAGCACCTAATACTCTGTGCCAAATATTAATTCTTGACATGTACTCCTTCATACCTCTATGCTGGTAATATAAAACAGCAGTACAATTTTATAAACAAGACATAGTCTTGTCAACAAGGCAATAATAGCTCTCAAACTTTATCTTTATCCCATGGAATTCTTCAAGGTGATCCTCTCTCTCCATATCTATTCAATTTTTACCTTATAGGTATTGATTGCCTCTTTACTGAATCAACTGATGGAATTGTAATAGGAAATAGTCTTACATTATATTCTTTTTGCTGATGATCTTGTGCTTCTGGCCCCAACAAAGATTTCATTACAAAGGAAAATTAATAAACTCAATAAATTTCTTCAATCATTATATTTAACAATAAATTTGACCAAAACAAAAGTTATAATATTCTGACTGTAAAATATCCGAAAATAACACTAAATTATATCATGAAAATACTCTTTTACAAACTGTAAATGAAATAGACTATTTGGGAGTCAGGTTTGATTGGAATTTATCCTTTAAAGCACATTTTAACAAAATAAAAATCAAAGCAAAGCAAGCCATAGATAATCTTCTATTTGAATGTTCCAAGTTGAAAACAACCAATTTGAAAATTCACATTAAATTATTTACCTCAACAATCGTTCCTATAATATATTAAGCAAGCCCAATATGGAGTTTAGACTATATATATATAAATTGGAATATCTTCACATCTATTATTTATGCAAATTATTCAAACTGAAAAGAACTATTCCAGGCTTTGCTCTGCAGCATGAAGTAAATCGGATTTGGTTCTTCCCTTTCGTATTGAAACGCATAATAAAATTTTATTACAGAATTAAATTTAAAAATGATAATACTATAATATATCTACATCACAAAATATTAACCAAGTAAAAATTGGAAATTTAAACAACTATGGCAGTACAAGCTAAATCAAATTCTAAATACTTTTGGTGTATCAGAGTTATTATTTAAAGATAATATTAATGATTGGTAATCCGGCTATTCACTTCTAATGGACTCTGCAATTTCGCAAGCAATAAACAAAGATCAAAATTCATTATATCAAAGTATTTATCATCTATAGTATATTGATTTATTGCAAATTCTACCCTTACAATCTTATATGTCACAAACAGTTAGTCAAAATGTTAAGTGATTAATAATTCAACTCCATTTAAATAAATATTCTCTTTTTATTAATAATATTTATATTGACTTAACAAGATCCTATTGCACCTTATGTAATTCTATATCATCTAATTCATAATTGTCAAGAACTTTCTAGATTGCGTGACATAAAATATCTCAAATATGTAATTCTAATTCACCACTCGACTTCAAACTAAGTTTAAATAATATTAGTAAAACAAACTTATACAAAATTTATAATTATTTTGTTAAAATTTCTGAAAAACACTATTCGACAAATCAAAACTAATGATAGTTTTTGTATTCGTTGCCTTGTAAATATAGATGGATCATTATGTACGTAATCACAAATCGATGCCTATAGTAGGTATGACTTATTTTTGTACCTTTGTACTCTAAATTTGCTAAATTGTAATTGTTTTTAATTTAATCATTTGTACTATTCCCCCATAACAGAGAAATTGTTCTCTATTTGTTAATACCAATTTGTATTGTATTATATTGTAATATTAATAATAAATAATTGATTGATTTAATTAAATTGTTTTAGATTACATTTTAATATAGATTTATATTTGTGGCACCCTCCCACATATATTCATTTTACTTTTATTTTTTTAGTTGTTCTTACATTTAGCATATGTACATTTTCTATATTACTTTTCATATGTTAATATACTAAATTTATTTAATTTCCATGTGACTGTACTCAGAACCAGTGTTTTAAAAGATTGTCAGCAGCTGAAGTCTTGACTTGAAATGCAGTCTGCAATGACAATTCTATGTGATTAATTTTTTTCTGCCTTTTTAGATACATTCCTGTATGATTAGCCCTAAATTTATCAAATTGTGTAATTTAAGTAGTACTAAAAAAAAAGTCTAAGTTTGCAAACTTGGAAATAGTGCTGTGGGCCTAAATACTTTTTTGTGATTATCTATTTTTTTAGTATTCAATCTAAATGAAAACTGTAGGCAATTATCCACAAATTTCATGTAGACTGGATGCATTTAAAAATCTAAAATTGTAGATTAATAAATTTTTTATTAATCTGCTATTTTATATTTATAAATGTATCCAATCTACAATTTCAGGTGACAGGTTCAATTTTAAATTAATAATATATCTGTAAGAAATACAATATATTAAAGCTAAAATTTCAACATACAAATTAACTTCAAAAGATTATAAATAAATGCTTATTCTATTCATCAATCAACTTAAAAATTGCATTTAACTTTTAAGTTACAAAAACAATTTTTTTTTGTCTTCAAACAATAAAAGATGAAAATAAAACAAACATTATTTTATTCTTAAAGACATCTAAAGATAAAACTATATATATGACAACAATCAAAACTGTAAAATCTTACTTTAAGCCATTTTCTGCCCTTTTTCAGTTTTGAGAAATTATATAATCTTATTTGATCTGCTCGCCTCTCTAAAACAACAAAAAAAAAATATTGAAGAAACATATAATATAAATAATAACTTATAACTCTTTTAAAATAAGTTTATATAAATGTTAATAATTCAAAGAAAGAATTTGTAGAAATTAAAAATGTTTTATTACAATTTATAGAAAAATTCTTATTGAAATTCATAGTCTGAAAGAATAAAACAACAATACTAATATCCACTATTTCTTATATCAATATTAAATTTATTTAACGAAACAGAAACAATATCCATTCCTCTCAAAAATTAACAAAATTTGTAAACATACTTAATGATGAATTATATTCCCAAGATCTTTAAATATGACCATATCATTGTGTACAATCACTGATCCAATGTCAAGTATTCAACTAAAATCTCCATTTGCCCCTGTACACAATACATGTATGCTGACTGGGTACCGCAAGCTTTTGATACAATCTGGCTGTGTTAAATGATTCAAATGAGGTCATGTGTATGCATTTATTTGCTGCAGAGAACCTCCACACGAGCATGTGGTTGAGTTCCCACAAGCATGGCACTGATTTAAAATGGCTAGCACTAGCTACTAACTGCCAATGTAAAAGGAAACACAAATGATAAGAATTTACATGTTAGAATAAATTATTATTAGCATATTTGTTCTCATATAAAAAATATATTGACAGTCAAAACTTTCTCTTAAGCATGTGGTGCATGCTAAGCAAGCCCAGAGAATCTGTCCCTGCTAAAGATTATTATGATCCTGTTTGATATTTTCTTAAGTGTTATCCTAAGAAAATAGCTAGTTCTACATAAATCAGTAGTCTTTTCACTTTATTAATGATCTGGTATGTTTTTCATTGTTAAAATGTGTCCAAATGATTTATATTGAAACTGAACTACTGAGTTCAAAAAAGTCCCAAGTCCATAAGATCTTCATTCCACAAAGTCCATTCTTAAAGTCAAGAAAAAGAAATTATAGTCTATTTTATATTGAAAAGCTGAATTTTAGCACTCTTTCTTTTTTATCAACATGTAGAGCACCTAAAAATTACTATAAATCTATAATAAACTGCAATATTAAAAAAAGATTACTGAAAAGTTAATTCTATCTTTATCATTCATAATAATTTACTCATATTATTTCATAGTTTATTTGATGGGATTCTTTAGATTTAATTTTTTTTATTTAAATATATTTTAATTGAAACAATATATTTTTTAAAAACATTTGATGGCATAATTTTTCTGTCACAAAATAAATGTAATTATAACATGTAACACTAGATATTTATAAATGTATCCATATCTGAATTATATTTTATGAATAAAAATTGTTTTTTAAAATCAATTTTATGTCTGCATTATAGTTCATTTATATTTCATTACTCTATATAGGGCCGATGAAAGGGTTTAAATAATGGGATAAAATTTCCTGGGCCCAGATATCATCTCATAATTTGTTTTTTTATGTGCTATTGTAATATAAAATGATTAACAATAATTCTTCTTCTTTGCTTTATTAAAAAAAGAACATTATATTATATTTATTTTTAAAAAAATGCAAATTTTCAAATAATTTATTTACTTAGAGCCAAGGTAAATTTCTCTCTGGGAAGTCAATGTCTCTCAATGCCCAATTATAGCAGATCCATAGTATCCAATTATAGCAGACACCTTTCCATAGTAAAGGGTGCTAAAAGCATTAAATTTTATTTAAATCTTATAAATAAAAGGGAAATTTTGTTTGTGGCAACATTGTTTCTGGATGAGGCCTTTGTAGACATATTTGTTTGGATTTGTGGTGTCATCAAATTTCCCCCTCAACTTTTACAGGAAATTTATCTTTCTTACTTTGCTATGAATTCATTCCATTGTATTTTATATAAAAATTTGTGAAAGCCCACAAATATCTTTCAAATGACCATAAAAATTCATTTTAGCAAACAAATCCATGATATCATTGCCTATAGACCTGCACCAAAAACACAAAACACTAACTTCATTTATTAATTAGCCTTTAATTCATTTTTTAAAAATAATATATAACACAAATATACTTTTTACACATAATGAGGGCCATTAATAACAAGGTCCAAAATGCATTTTAGGGAATAAATAAGGCATTAATAATTTCTTGTGTGATAACCTTTCATTAAAATAATTTACTATGTATGTGTAAAAAGTATATTTGTATTGCAAACATTTATTAACTTCACATTCAATAATTTCCATTTTGGAAATACTAAATTAAAAAAATGTAATTTAATTATTAAGAATATGTGATCTAAATTATGCAATTGACTGAAACTAGCAAAATGGTGTTATCATCATTTAATCTGTCCCTTCACCCAAATACTGGTATAATCTACTTTATTGTTTCCAATATAAAATCTAACCATGCATATGTTGAAAGTATTTTAAAAATCTTATTAATGTTACTTTCCATCTACTTCCAAAATGTTTCTTTGAAATATTACCTCTTGAAATATATTACTTTAATTGTTTTGTTACAGATTGCTCTACTAACAATCCCTTTTTTCATAATTTGAGAGAAATTTTTAACCTTTGCAAATATTTCTGTGAAATATGATATATATCATATTTCACAGAAATATTTGCAAAGGTTAAAAATGTATATATATTTTTAACCTTTGCAATAAATTATATATATCATATTTTATATATCATATATATCATGATTATATATATATAAAAATAGATTTCATCAAGAGGAAATTAAAAAAAAAAAGACAAAATTTCTTAATTTAAGTTCTTGTAGTTATGTGATGATGCAGAATTGTACAGTAACTTTCTTTTGAATGAATGACTCACAAACTGAACACAATAATGTATATTAAATGCATTAACACTGATGAAAGTATAACATACATGTTCTCAACACAAAAATCACAGATCATTTTTTCCTTTTATGATGATACTTCCTTAAATTTTGAGGTAGGAGAGGTGCAAGGATAGATGTCTATGTCTATTGCTGCCTCTACTCTTACTACATGCTTCCTGCCTAAATCAGATGCTGCTACACTTAAGCACCCTCTTCCAGTGAAAATTTGAAAAACGTAGTTACAAATGTGAACTTACCTAGGTGCAATGAACATAGTTTTAAGAAATAATTTTATTCCTGTCACTTTTGAGGATAATTTTTTTTTGTAAAAAATTCACTAGAGCAGGGAAAATTAAAATAAACAGACCATTTTAATAATGTTACTCAAAATATTCAAAAATGTACAGCTTTTGGTAAATACATTCCAAATGCAAGTACCGTACATAAATCTAGCTAACAAATTCCAGTACAAGTTGCTCAAAGGAAAGTTAATCATCTATATTACATCTCTTTCGATCATTTTTTTAAAATATAATTTTATAAAAATGCATGTTTTATGCATAAAATATCAATCTATCAATCAACATTTATTTGCTATAGCTTTTGCCTTACAAAGGGGTTACAAAATCGTGTGGCATTGATAAATACAAGCATTGTTATACATGATTTCAAAGAAAAGAAAGAAACAACAACACAAACAATAACTAATATATTACATCTTAATTAATAATGTTATGTTAACATGTTTAATATAAAACAGAAAAATTTATAAACTTTAAATAACATACCAGAATTTAAATTATCATCATGTAAACAAAACATATCAAAATCAGTTGTCAATAAACTATCCCTTAAATGTTCAGTAATTTCACAAGATACAAATAAATGGTTTTTAATACTTTCACAAAATCGGTTACATAATGGGCAGTTAGAATAAGCAGAAATATTCATTCTTCGCTTATTTAATACAAGAGTATAGTCATTAAGTCGCAGTTGAATTATCAAAGATTTAATACTATAATTTAAATTTGACAATAAATAATATTGAGGTGTCCATGGAGCCACTAAAGAAGTCTCAAAAAACCTACATTTTTGTTCAATATAATGGATATTTTATGCATAAAATAAAAATATTAAAAATCTCTTTAATGTTTATTGCAAAAGAAAAAAGTACATGCAAGATTTGCTGTCATCAACATAGAACTAAAGAAACTGATAAAAGAAATCAACATAAATATATTATCTTAATGGCCATATATTATTTTTTCAGCTTGATGATCAACGAAAAATGATTAATGCCTTTTGCTCATGCAGGGCAGGACTTCTTGATAGATGCAAGCACACAGCACGTTTTACTTTTCTATTAGTGAAGAAAAAAAAAAATAGAATCAAGAACAAGTTTACCACAAGCTTGGAATGAACTAGCAACTTTTAAAAAAGGAAGGAAGAATATAAATAAGCAATAAGGTGTAGCCAGATTTTTTGAAACAAGAAGATATAGGAAAACAAACCAACACACATCTCCAGCTGATCCAAACATATTATACCCAATAGAAAACTCTTCAGAACTTATTATCTGCTCAATGAAGAATGCATTGCCCAGAAAAGCCAAGGCTATGCTGCTCTCCGGATGCCATTATCAGAGACAATGACAGACATTATTGTTTATTGGAAATAAAATATCCATCAAAATTTAGGAATGCTTTTATAATTAACTAGCTGTTACCCATGACTTCAGCCACACAGATTTTGCAAGCAAACCCCATTTATAGTCAGTATTTCAACAACCATAGTAATTGTTATATAACACCTACTGCTGAGAATGATGAGAATTACTGAGAATCAATTTGATCAATTTTCTGGAACTTTTACAATCATTCTATAATTGAACCAATATGCAATAACAAATTTGAATTTAAAATGGTTCAAACCTTTGGTTAAAAAATTGAAATATATAAAAATATTTATAACAATGTCTGAAATGTTATCAATTTAATACGCTTAAGTACTCAATGAAAACTAAACATAGTTGAAAACAAAAAATTGCATCCAAAATAGTACTGTAAAAGCCATTCTTCCGGTTAAGCCTTAATGCTCTCCCTCTCCCGAGGGGGAATTTCAGAAAATCCCTTCTTAGTGTGCATTTTCATGACGTACCCTAACTGTGTACCAATTCCACCTCTTTAGGTTCAGCGGTTTGCTCTGGGTGATGATGAATGAATCACTCAGCCAGTCAGTCAGTAAGGACAAGTAAATTTATATATTTAGATGAAGATAGTCAAATAAAAGTAAAGCCTGCTTACAGCATTAATCTATGCCTTTCTTCTAACTGGATCTTTTCTCATTTGAAAAAAATAAAGAAAAACTACCCCAATGGAATTACTGTAAAAGGTATTACAACTTACCATGCTAAAGATATTTTGTTTCTTTATTCCAGAGAAAAAATTCACTGAAATTACCATGTTAACTCAGTAGTAATTCTTTTGTTTGTAACTACAAAGTTTACTATTTTACTATAAGACTGTGTACACATTAGGCGCTTTAAAGAACCAAGAGTTCTGCATAGATATACATACTCAAACACGCGTTTTGCGAGCGTCAGCCGAGCGCTTTGAGATATATGTGCTGCCATGTTGTTGTACATTCGATCGCGTACTTTCGGGTAGAGTGGACATACGTTGGCCAAAATGGAGAACGATCATTTCGATACTGATCTATTTATTGATGAAATCTAAGAGACCAACCATCGTCAAATGATTTTATAGATATTTTAAAAGAATTAAAAAACTTGGTTTCATTTTGTCTTAGTTTTGGATACAACGTCAGAAACATTCCACGCGTCAGTCTATCTCGTAATATTGGGTGCACCCAAAATTCTCTTTGCCTCTGCCATCGTCTTTTATAGCGATGATGGAGGAGGTGCACACAAGCAATTACTTTCATGTCCATTTCCAAACTGAGCCAGTGCATATGCTCCACTAAACGGTCGTCAAACGCCGAGCTAACACACGTTTACAGTGTACACACACGATGTGTACGCTGCTAACGCGCATTTAACACAATGCAAAACGCCTAATGTGTACAAGCCCTAAGAGGTCTTCTTCAGTAGTGCAAAACATATATGCAAGGAGCCTATAGACTATACTGTCTATCACTAAGATTCTACCCCAGAAATCTGCTCTAAATTTCATTATACTTCTAGAATTTTCTTTCTCAACTCAAAAAACCCTCTCAAATTCAATGTGTCACCATTCTCCATTTGAATCATGTTTCCATTTTTAAAATTTATGACAACAAAAAATTTATTATTATTTTGTTTCCTCCAGAATCACAAGACAAACATCCACTAGAATGAACCAATTTGGATTTAGAAGTCCATAAATCCATAATGAGTACTACGGACATCTTAAATTTTGAATAAATTTGTTGGATTATTTTTGACTTATTCTTTGACTTTGAATTTTGTCGCATAGATTTACAAGAAAGAATAGTGTCATGAAGCTACCAAACAATCTAGAAGTCTGCATATGTTTAGTAGCTTGTTTGAGAGCAGACTGCATCCTATTTGCCCTTTGGGCATCACATGAAAGTAGAATTATCATGTGATCTCAGATAAAAGCTGGTGTATGAGAATTCCTTATAACTTTTGCAATCTTTGTCCAATCCTGATGAAATTTTGGTTTTATTAATTTATATTATGTTATGATGGAAAGTACAGGCTACTTATTTTGCAGAAATATTAGCTATAGAATAAATGTTTTATTGATTTTGGATTGTGATCACAGTGACATCAGTGACCTCCTTTAGTTCATGCCTGACGAAATTTCCCTTACGTTGCATTTTAAAATATTTTGGCAAATGGCATATTTTAAATGTACTTCATTAAATTTAAACTTTAAAAAAGATAGCTGCATCTTATCACCTGTATAAGAAATTTAAAAAAGATCATTCTATAGTGACCACGTGATGTTCTATGATCCAATTGGAAGTAACAATCTAACAAGCCCCTTATTTAGAAAGTGTTATTGCTCATCTAACATACATATAATTCATCTTTGTTTCATCAATGTGGAATTAAAAATACTCTATTTTGTCAAAAAGAAATGACTAGGGAAAGTGTAAAAGTAAAATTGGTCAATTTTATGTTGCTTTATCCCATTCAAGAAACCAAAATAATATTAAGGTATCTATTACTAACAGAAGCAGCAAGGAAACCCTTTAAAAGACAATAGAGTGTTTACTCAGAATGTAGTGTATAAAGAAAGATTTTAATATTTTTTTTAACATAAAGGCCATCATCTGTTTATGTGTATATAAGTGAATTCTCTATAACTCATACTATTTTTGTCCACTTCAGGTGAAATTCTGTTTTGTTGCTTTTTATGTCACAACAGATAGTATAAACTACTTAATTTGTAGAAATATTAGCAACTCTTCAGGAATTTCTTGAAATCTCTACTGTTCTCAGTTCTTCAATCTCTACTTTTTCATAAAAAGTATTCCATGCTTGACAGGTGAATTTCTAGTTATCACAACTTTATGTCTTGTGATTACTTTTTGATCTATTAATTAATACAAACCTAATGATTTATAAAAAAAGAAGTTCTTCAATGGGAATTTTTCCTTAAAAATTGTCATTAGTAAATATATTATCAAAACATGCATAAGAAAAATAAGTGTTTTAAAAATTTATTTGCATAAAAATGATGACCCTAGTAATCACTTTAGAATTCATCTATACTGATGATAATTGATTGGCAACATTAATTAAGCAGAGTAAGTAAATAAAACTACAATTAGTGGTAATTTTGATTTTATTGACTCTGACATTAAAAGAACATTTTAAAACAATTAAAAATGAATAATTTAAAGATTTATTAATTATAATTGACAGTATTCATTCAGCTTATAAATGAAGTAAGAGATGCAAGCAATTTAAATTACTGTACTGTAAGTGAATAATGATTAAAATGTTTAGTGTTTAATGTTACAGCACTAGTTAAGAATGATTATGATAACTGTTAATTAATTAATGATTGCATGCTATCAGACACGTGTTGAAACAGATAGCATAACAAGACAGTTTAAAAATGCCTAATTATCTGAAGATAATGATAACTATATCCAAAATTCTGATTACACTAAGCAAAGTTTTATAATCATATTTTAACTTTGTTTTGGAATATGCTAACTTTTATAACATTAAACATCTGATTAAAATAAGCAGATTCTATTGTAAATAAAATGAATTTTCAGAAATGCATAATTTAATAAAAAAACTTAACATATATCTTAGAAATTACAACTTTTTACAATATTTAAAAAAATATGAATTTACAGTATTTATTCAATGTTTAGAATATTTTTTCAAATAATAATAAATATTCTAAACTAGCTTACCCGTCGCGCATTGCTGCGATCTCAGAAGAAA